>NC_079147.1:296540249-296568854 GCF_945859685.1 Eupeodes corollae
AATCGTCTCCGTCAAAATGAGTTTTGGACCAAGTCGACAAGAAACAATGTGTCCCTTTTTCGGGAAGTAATAAAATATGTTTTTTTTTGTCACAAAGCAATCTGAAAACAAAATATAGATAATGGTAGAAATCCGTCTAATTCCGAAGTTTTTCATAGTGTGAGTACAGAAATCGAAAATATTTGGAAAAGTTTATCGATTCCAGTTGTATGTCATAGTCGAATCTTACAATTAATCAAAGTTCACTTCGAAAAATATTTGACTCTTAAAATATATCCTTATTCGAAAAAAAATGTAAGCTATAACAGCAAATTCCAAGCCTTATCATTCTTTCAATTTCAAAATTGTTTGACATTGCATCGTGTAAGTGTGATACATTTGACAAATGTCATTGTGAAAGGATAAAAAAGTACCTGCTAATGAAATGTCATTTTTAATAGACCAAAGAAGTGATAGAAAAATGGTGATTGGTGCTGTTGACAAAGTTGAAACTTTGAGAATTCAAAAGCGAAAAGAACGTTGTGAATTAAATCACCAAAGAGTTTCCTCTTCTGTCTGTTTAATAAATGTGGTCGATACAGCAGAGTCCGTCGAATTTATAGAAAGAAGAAACAATTCAGTGGAACCATCCGAGATAGTCTGTATATCAGAGCCATTAACATAATCAGGTAAGCGCAATTTACTTGATCTACCATCTGTAGCAAGAGTTTGCGACAGATACGGCCCTTATGTCCAATCTGCCGCAGCGATAGCTTCAACAGTTCTCCAGGACAGCGGAAATATAAGAGCCGATAATACCACTTTTGTTATTGATAAAAACAATATACATCGAGCATTGTTGAAATCAAGAGACAGTTAACCAAACCAAAATGATAGTATCTCACTAAGAAGTATGTATATATTTTGATGGAATAAAAGAAAAAAGATGGGCTTCATTATTAAAAACAAGTTCTAGAACACCATATTTTAATTCTTGCAGAACCACAATCAATATTCTTGGGTCACGTAACTCCGAAGCATGGTACAGTAAAAGAAATATGCAATTCAATTTTATACTTTTTTAAAGGTAAGGGATTTGATTTACAAACTATTCTCTAGCCCGATTGGTAAGGCACTAAATGATTCTGATAACACCAAACTTCTTCAGTTTTCACCTTTTTTTCGCAAATGTACCTGACATTGACCAAAATATCGTAGATCATTTGAGTACAGAATATATCTCTTTAAAATATGTCAAGCTATCAAATCGGGTAACTACCCTCTCCGAGGAGCAAATCGACAGCCTGGGAAAATGGCACATTCAAGCTGGGCCACAACGGCTAATAGAATACTAAGACTCTATGTGGGTTGCAGTATTCAATGTGATATTATATGTTCTTAAGCGTTTTCAAGCGTTTCCAATATTTCTATTATATCATTGTATGTATATATATTTTTTAAGAAAATACTATCTAATTTTTAAGCTTCAACTTTAATTTTATAAATAAAACAATGAAGTAGGTAAAATAATAAAAAAATATAGTGTTTTTTTTTATCTTTTTAAAAACTTTCAAACGTCGGTAAGTACATAGTCAGAATCTACTCGTCAATACGCAACTTTTAATAACCCATTTAATGAGAAATTCGAGACTTTTTTTTCTCCATACAACGACTGGACTCCCTAACGTACGTATACCCGCACGCACAATCATATCTATACAAATCTAGTGTCCGACCGAAGCTTCGGCTTCGGTTCGGACGAAGTTCGGCCAAAAAAACAACATTCGGCCAAACCTTCGGCTTCGGCCATTTTAGGCCGAAGTTTTGGCCGAAGCCGAAGAATCTGTTTATTCGAGCATCGTAACAGGCGCCGAAAAAAATTTAAATTTTTAAAATTTTTGAATAGGTATTTCAAAACACTTGTGTGCCATCATAGTAGGCGCCGCAGAATTTCAATTTTTGAATTTTGCCTGACACCTTTTGCAAATCGTTTGTGTTTAGTTTTGTTAAATCGTGGTTTCGGTTTGGTTTGTGTTGTGTTGTTTATTAATTTAATTTGTTCAATTTTAAAAGGAAAAAACACTTAAGAATTTAAAAAAATTCAAGTAAGTACATCCTAATGTACATATTCGTATTGCAAGAATATGAAACATTGCATTTACATGCATTTACTTATAATTATTTATACAACATATACAACATTAGACTCTTTGATTTTAATTATTAATGTATTGAATTAATATTACTAAAAATGAATTATTTAGTTTCTTTTTTCTTTATAATTACTAATTAGTTATTTTTATTTCATTTGTCTTATGTTTTGTAAGCAATAAATTTCAATAAAAATAATATTTGTATCCAATTGGAAATCAAAATTCTTGACTTTTTTTAACCTTAGGCTTCGGCTTCGGCCGAAGATTTTCTTTCAGCCTAATAATTCGGCTTCGGCTTCGGCTGAAAATCGACCTTCGGTCGGACACTAAAAATCATTTATTAAACTCTAGAGGCCTTGAAACTTTTGAGAAATTTCAAAATTTTCAATTTGACAAATCGAACCGATTACAATAGTTTTCTATGGGAAGTTAAAATGTCCAAATTCGTGATTAAGTTTTTAGTCATTTCGGTTCATGTAATTTTGGAAATTTTTCCTAAATGCATCCTTTTAAAACAAGAAATGTTTTTCTTGTTAATCTATATTCTATCATTATAGCAAACAAGAAACGAGTATTTGTATAAAAAAAAACTAACAAAAACTTTTATATTAAAACACTTCAAACACAAAGCAGAAGTTTTATCAATTGAGGTTACTGCAAAGAAGATAACTAGCTGCACCTCTCTGCTTTGCTTAGAACATAGCAAAAATGTCTTCCAACTCAACTTGTAAATAAAACAACTATCTTCTTGATTCGAAATGAAAATGATATTATTTAATTCTTCAAAATTATAGTTCTTCTTAGCTATTATATAGGATATACATTTATTAGTTATTTTTGATATTAGTGTTAATTTATTTTCTTCGCAATCCATTTTTACTAAAATATATTTATAAATTTAGCATAGTTTTATTTTGTTTTTGGTTTGTATAAATTGTTGCACTTTTCCCGTTAGTATGATGCATTTATTTCCTATAGCAATCAACATACAAATATAATATAGATTAAATAAAATTTAAATTTTAGTTAACAAACATTTTTCTTTTTTCTTTAATTTGGCGTGGCAAAGAATTTTTATTTATTTTATTATATTAGATATTTTTATTTACTTAAATATATATAAGTATGTATATATATTGTATTTTTTAATATATATATCTAGAGTTTCACATCAATATAAGTTTATAATTAGTTAAGTTATTTTATTTGATTTTGTTTCATTCATTTAAATATAGTTACCTAAAAATATGTTTTTTTTTAAAAAAAGTGGTGTCATCATTTCATTTTTCCTTTGAATAAAATTTTTATATAATAATTTATTATAATATATATAATATAGTAGTATGTTTTGATATATATTGATTTATGTTTTTTTTGTTTTTGATAAACATTCATTTCGTTCATATATAATTTATTATTATTTTTATTACATAAATATCCTAACTTATAATTTGTTATTTTGTTTTTGTCTGCTTCCCTATTAATTTATTTTTATTAATTTTTTGTCTTTGTTTATATTTTATTTACATTCAATTTTATAATTAATACTTTACTATAGGTAATATTTTTTGTTAAAATTGTTTGGAAATTGGAAATAAAAATTTTACAAATCGCGAAAATCAATTATTTAACATTTTGTTGGCGTTTTTTGTTTAAAAATAGTTGATTTGAAATAAAGTGTAATTTAGTACTTAAGTGGTTTTTATAGTCATTTCAAAAGTCGTTTGGAATAGAATAATGCTTTGCAGTCTTTTTTTTAAAGAAAAAAGATATTTTTTAATTTTTTTTACAGAATTCTGGGAAATAATTTAAGTGTACTTAAATTTTAAAATATTAAAACTTAAATTAATTAATAAAGATTTTTAAATGCAATTGGAACAATTGACAGTTGAAATTTTAAGACCTGTGTACGTGCATACGTTTCGACTTGATGGAGGCCATTTTAAAAAATCGAAACTTATGCAACAAAAGTATTTCTTTATTTTTCAAAAAAGTGCCAACAAATTGATGTAATATTTTATCTATTTACTTTCTCTACGTCAACATCGATAAAAATAGATACAAATAAAATAAATTTAGAGATGGTTTTGTCATTTTAAAATATAATTTTATTTTGTTTTTGTTTTTGTTATTTATATTTTACATATACATAATTTTTATGTATTCCTGCAAAAAATAAAATATTGACCTTTGCTTATTTACTTTTCTTTTTCAAATAGAAACCTTAAAATTGAAGTGGATTTATTTTTAAGGAAGTTGTTCTGTTAAAAGTTGTTTTGTATTTTTCTGATGAAAACCTTTGAAGTATTCATGTTTTTTGTTTGTTTGCTATTCTTAAATATTTATTTATTTTTCTGTATAAGATTACCCGTAAGCCTTATTTTTAAGAAACAAATTAAAAAAAATTAATATAAATATTTTTGATGTTATTAATTTAAGAACTTTAATTAAGAAATGCTGCAAGAATTTCTTTTTCCACCCAAACTGCGTTCTTGAATTCTTTGTAGGTGTTGAAGTTGTGCTGCAGATGGAACATGAGCTCCAGGTAAAATGGGCGCACTACTTGGTGTACTGGGATGACCATTGTTGCCCATTTGATTTGGTGGTAAGGATTGCCTTCGACGACGTCTTAAAGCAGGACTTAGATTATAGGTGATTTTAGCTTGAGATAGAAGTTCTTTAAAAATCTATAAAGAAAATAAAAATGAAAAGTTATGAAAAGTTATAAAGATGAGAAAATTTGAACTCACTTGTGTAATGTTTTCATTTTTACAAGCAGATGCTTCAACAAATCCATTTTCCCAATCAACCATAACTACGGATTCTGTTGTTTCATTGTCAATCTGAAATAATTAATAATTAAAAAAAAAGATACATTTAATCATTTTTTATACAATTTTCATACAAAGCTTCTCATACAATTTAGTAAAGAGATTTAGATTTTCTTTAAACGTAAAGGGTGTTTTTTATAAAAGAATGTTTTGAGAATTTTTAAAAACAATAAAAGCCAAATTTATTGTTGAATTAATTTTGTAAAAAGATAGATTTTTTAGTAGCATTTATTTTTTGTTAAATTATGATTTTTTGCCTATGGTCCATGGTCTAATTTTTTACTACTTTTTCCAGAAACTATATTTTATACAATCACATTTCTCCCTTCACTGTAAGATAGTAAGCAAGATGCAAAACAAGATTGGTTGCAACCCAAAGTTAACAGGTCAATGGAGTGGTTAATAACTCTGATAATCATCAAATTCAAATTAATCTTCAATGCCGTTAAGACGCCAGCCAGCGCCATCCAAATATACGTAATGAATAGTGGACATTATGATGTAGCCCTAATTCAGGACCCCTGGGTATCAGTGGGACGGATTAAAGGACTGAATTCGAGCTGTACAATTTTAGATGGCAATTAGTTGGGAAGCTATTTAACCTCTTTCTATTAACAGCTTACAACAACAAATGTATGTCAATATCATGACGATGACCCAACATTTACATCCAGAAATAACGATTTTTCTAACAATGGTTACTGTTTTAGATCATTGGATAGTACGGCTGTAGTGGAAACATGTTATCTGTTAAGTCAAATGTTGTCGCCCTTAATTAAATGGATGCACGATTCCTTGAGCTCGTTACTCATGTTTTCCATATTGTGTACCCATTACAATGCAAATTAGCTATTGGGAGTATAGACTTTACTTTTCTGCTGTTTTTGAAGCTCTAGCTAGTCTTGATGTAAATAAAAGTGCTCGGCCAGATAACATATCCCCTGTTGCACTTAAAAACTGCGCTGTTTCTTAAGCATTACCACTCAGCTTGATTTTCAATCAGTCTTTAAAAAGTGGCCAGTTTTTGGACTTTTGGAAGATCTCTTGTGTAACTCCAATATTTAAGTCTGGATCGAAGCAAAATGTTACCAATTATAGGTCTATCTGCAAATTATCAGTGATTCATTTTCGAAATGCTTGTCTGTAACAAATTATATTTTTTGTCGAGGATTTAATATCCGAATACCAGCATGGTTTTGTTTCTGGAAGATCTACTTCTACAAACCTTTCAATGCTAAGCGAATCAGTACCTTGCGGGTTCTTTACAGATTTTGCAAAAGCTTTTGATAGAGTTAATAATAGTATACTAATTTTTAAGCTTTCAAAATTTGGTTTTAATTCTAATTTCATAAAATAGATTATTTAAATCTATCTATTTAAAAAATCGTGTTCAATTTGTAAAATTGGGAAAGTTTAAATCCAAAAGTATTGATGTAACTTCAGGTGTTCCACAAGGAAGTCATATTGGCCCTTTGTTATTTATCCTTTTTATAAATGACATTCCGGTAAAATTTAAATACTCGAAGTATGTTATGTATGCCCGATGAAGTTGATGTCAAGATTTCCCGGCTCATAAAATCAACTACATACTGTGTGTATCTTCAAGAGGATATCCAAAAACTTGCCGAGTTTAGATAGGGTTACGGCACAAAAGGATTTGGGAGTTATATTGGATGAAAAGTTTCTTTTAATAAGCACATCGATTAAATAGTCAGTTAAGCTAATGGGGTGCTTGGGTTTATCAGAAGAAACTAGGCATTTTTACGACCCTTACACCCTTAAATCATTATATATTGCACTTGTTAAATCGGTACTGGAATATTGCAGCATAGTTTAAAACCCCTATTATATCAAGCATTATTCTAGAATAAAAAATATACAAAAAAGTTTTACTAGGTATGCTTTCTATAAATTAAATTGGAATATAGAAGTACCATCTTATCCATCTAGATGCCTGCTTATTACATTCAAAAGCTTGAAGTTAGGAGAAAATATTTTTCAATAATGTTTGTACAAGATTTAATAAGCAATCGTATCAAATGTTCTTTTTTGTTAGAACGAATACTTTTCACTTTCCATCAAGGACTCTCCGCACTAATTTTTATTTGCGAGAGACTTTTGATAGAAGAAATTATAGAATTGCTTTGCTTAGCTTATAGCACTCGCTGTGTGCTGTTTAGTTATGAAGATCTCAACTGAATTCCAAGTTGGTCTTAAGATAATAGTCTTGTCATCAACCCCAAAAAAAAACAATTTCCCTTGTTTGTGATCGAGGTTATACTAGTTTATATGTCGAGACTGTTTAAAATCTTGGAGTATTTTTTAACAGTACCTAAAATTGGAATAACGATATCAAAAATCGAAAAGAGGTTTTTGACATTACGGTTACCTAAAATTCGAAAGGGTGCAAAGAACCCTCATTTTCTTACCAAAGGTTAATCGAATTCTTAATTTAAGACATTAGGAAACAGAGCAAACCTTTAAGAATCACAGTAATATTAACTGGCGTAAATACAGTAGTAAGTTAAGCAATAGAATAGTACATTAAGGCCCATTTGCTAAAGCCAAACTTAAATGTTAATGTTCAGCAAAAACTTTTGTGTTATACTTTTTCCACTACGGCAACTGAACCTATGGGAATTGACAAGAAGTCTTCGAAGAATGCTGAAGAACTTAAAGACATTACAGGTAGACTATTGTCACCAGAGCCTCTAAATGGTTTGAACAAGATCACTCTATTAGGGAAGTTCAATACTTCAGGGCATCACAATGGATCTACATTGATCTAAGTGTCAGCTTATCAACCTAACCAAACCTAAACGTTTTGTAAATCTTTAATATGACAAAATCATAGTGTGAGCAATAGGGAAGGGATAGAAAGGATATGTTATTGTACATTAAAAATTGTGAATTCTGGATCTTTGCAATGACGCGGAAAGACAAAGGCTTTACCTCGGCCTTCCATATTCCGGTAGTACGGCTAAAAATCTCTATTTTCAAAGTACGACGAAGCTTGGATCGGGGGTAACTGGGGGGCATTGAAATCGTGACAGTTAAGGTTAAGCTGTTTAAGCCAAGTCATGCAATTGAGTATTACACTATTGCACTAGAGTACAGTCCATTAAAGTAACGTTAAATATTTTTAAAGCGAGAATATCTGTGTCTTTGTTTAGGTGGCGTGATTAAGTTAATAATGACTTTTCTGCCAATCAATTTAATAGGTTTCAGTTAAAAATCAATGATATAATCATGTTTTGTTTCCCCATCTTAAGAAGAGGGAAGTGAGCTTGGAGACAAATATGAAAAACTAAGAATTCTATTGACAGGGAAACAAATTATTGAATTGGAAACTGCAGGCAGAAGAGCATTTTTAAAAACATGAAAGAGTTGACGACAAAGTAACGTCCTGCGTAACGCCACCATTTATATTGTCGGTTTCAAACTTCAATCCATCCGAAATAACTTTAAAAGAAAAGTTATAACTCAACTGTGAAGGTGTTCGTCTACTTTTTCCAAAACAATGTAAAGACTTTTTTTTCACTTTTCGGTGAGATGATCCATAAAATCAAAAAATTTGTTAAGCTGATAATAACTAATATCAGCGTTTTTTGGACCTTGAAAAGGAGTAAAACTTGTGCTATCGGTCGATAATTTGAGAAAGATGAATATTTGACATTTTTCGGTATTGACTGAACAAAGGCTGCTTTTCAACTACTTATTGGAACGAGTTCAGAAGAATAGGATAGATGGAAAAGCTTCTGTAGGGGTTTTATATCTAGATCTTTAAGACTCTCGCCACAATGCTAGTAAGAAAAAAGATTGGACCCATGGAATCATTAATGCGTTTAAGAACAAAGAGAACCATGACATGCGCATTGTGTGGTGAACTGCCTTTCACACAAGATACCTTTCCCAATAGAGCTAACTAAAAGAGTGCCATTGAGCAAGACAAAAAATTCTATGATTTTGAGTCAGGCAAAAATTTTATAATTTGGTTGTTTTTATCTTTATTTGCAATAAAGGATTTTATTCCCAGTGTTTACGTTACTGACGAAATTTTTGAGATAGTCTTAGTTGACTTCCTCGTACCGCGAAACACAAAGTTAAGAATTTATATAATGTGGGAAAAAAATGATACTGAAATTACCAAATAAGAAATTTTATTTAACAAAAGCTGATCATGGGAGAAAACATAAAGTAAATCTCAAGAACCTTCTTTGGACAGCTTCAAGTCTGTAAGTATGAGTGGTGTAATAAGGGTCCCAAATTATTAAACCGAATTCAAGGACTGTTCTGACATATGATGCATAAAGAAGTTTCAGGACATAAGCATCTTGCCTTCCAAATCGTGTAATAAAGCCTAGAGTTCTATTAGTTTAATTTAAAATGTAGTAAATGTGATCAATAAAAGTTTACTTTGAGTCCAAAATGATGCTTAGGTCTAAAAAGTTAGAGAGTATTTCCTAGTTAGTAGAATTGAACATATATTCATAGTTAATTACATTATATTTGGGTGTAAAACTCAAAATTTTGCACTTGTCAATATTCAACATTAAACGATTTGTATTTACTGTTTAAAATATTTTCACTTCATTTGCGTATATTAATGTCATTGAATAAACAGAACAAATAACAATGGACCTTGGCTACAATATAATGTGTATAGTTAAAGTAAGATGATATTCAAGCAATTAATTTGTCCTGTAGTACGCCTTGCTTATGGCTAAGTATGGCATCAATGGTGCCGCTTTTTTATTTAAATTAAATTTCCAGGTTACATAAGTCAAGATGAATTGTCAAGCCTTACTCAACGGCAACACAGTTTGTCACTCTCAATTATGAATCATAGACAATAACCATCTAAACTTCTCATGTATCTTCTTCTTCACATCTCAAAAAAATAAATTCTTGTTTTATGTTTAGAAATGTTTCTATTTCTTTTCATATTTCTAAATAGCTTTTCCAAATACCAGCGTTTTAAGAGGAATTTTAACATATTCCTTCCAATTTTAATGCTATTTCTAGTATGAAATAATATCTCCGAAATAATAATATTGAAATTTAAAACTATTTTTACCCAGAAGAGTATCATACTGTATTTAATGTAGGTAAGGAAAATCCGATACTTTATAAATATAATATATACATTTGAATTAACTTTTCAATGCATGGATTTGTACAGCAAATGTTAAAAACTTTAAAGGATTATTTAGAAAAACATTAAAAACAGCAGTCCAAAATTGTTTTGTTTTTTACTGAGAAAATAAAGGTTAAATGTTTAATTTATAATTATTTGCTAACCAAAGTCTATTTTCCTTCCAATACACACTTCGCAGAATTTTGTATAGTTTTAACATTATTGGAAAATGAACGATGTTGCTATTAAACATCTTACAAAAAAATACATACAACACATGAAATATTTTAGTTAATTTCATTAAACTGGAAATATATTGCAATCAAGCCTTCAAAAAACTAGGTTGATGTGTCTCCAAAAAGTACGAACAAAAGGATAACATTTATATGAAACCCTTAAAGCCCTTTGATTTTTCCTTATTTTCATTTGGATTATAAAACTATAAGCATTGGAGCCAACAAAAAATAAAAAACGTGCGGTGCCTATTTTTAAAATTATTTTCCACATCAATGAAATTCTAAAAAAATACTCATTCCTCTTCATAAAAGGGTTATAAAGTGACTTATGTTGAAATTTACATATAGAACATCAGTCCCAAAGGATATATGGGGATTCTTTTTAGATGTTGAGATTATAGACATTCGATATAGGATACAAAAAGAAAAAAAACACAAGTTTATTGATCTCTTGCGAGTTCGACCAAGTGAAAGGAAAAATCAAAAGTTTTCGTCCTAGTTTTATAAAATTTCCTTATTTTCTTATTTTTTGTGTCAGCTTTTTGAAATCAAATAAATACAATGTACTTGAATAAGGGTATATTTATGTACTTGAAGATACTGGAAAGATTTTAAGAGTAATACAATTTAAAGCAATGAACCATCGGTCGAAAGTTTGTGTTTGATTAGGATTTGAGTACATAAATATTTATGATTTCCCAAACGAATGGGAAATATTCAAATTATAAATTGAAAAGTTACAAAGTGGAAAAAGAAATGAAATTAAAACGATTGACAAGGATTGTTTTTTTTTTCTTGATTTGGTAATATTCAAAAGAACAAATTATTGAGGCGTGTCATAATTTTATTAAAAAAATTAAATAAATACAATTTATGAATAATTTTTAGAGCCCTACAAAATATCAATACGTTCATTTATTCTGATTCCTTATGATAAATTATCACAGATCTACATAAAACTTGATCCTGAGAACAGTTAAGCAATATAACTTGATTAATACTTATTTGAAGTAGAGTATTTTTTCTTGCGTCCTGTAGGAACTAAAGGGTGGTTCCGTTTGGATTTTAAGTGTACGTCTAGGGTACTTGGTTTTAACTAGTAATCCAGTGACATCAAATTACCACAAAGGAAAAAATCGCCACCGTCGAGTCAGGTGACCTAGGAGGCCAATACATATCTCCGAAACGTGAAATGAGGCGGCCGGGAAACATTTCGCATTTTGGCGATTGCAGTGTAAGGAGGTGCTCCATCCTCCTCTAATTTTAATAAGTTATTAAGCATGCCAATGTTTAGGGAGCTAGCGAAGATCACCGTTCCTTGTTCCTCAAATAAGTAAGGACCAATGAATAATTATTTTGCACACGGTGCGTCATGGGCTTTGGAGAACAGCGGCTTCCGTATTTCCGGGAGTTGTTACAGTTCATACGGGGCCAGGTGGCTTTTTTGTAATTATTCCTGTTGTTCTAAAAGCATACTTCTTTCCGATTGGGAACAGCAACAGGATGGCCAATGTTAAAATTAATTCTGAATGCATGTACTCCTACAACCGATTCGTTTTTTTTGACAAATGAATCGTACACGAACACACGGTGAAGGACACTTCACTGCTCCATTGTGGAAACTAAATGGCACTACCTCACGTTGAGAAAAACTTATCTATTTAAAATCCTTTTCTCGTGAAGCACCTTGTATATGTATTCATGAAAAAATTCAATTCATTCAAGTCAATACTTTTATCAAAAATGATATAGCAATGGTAAAGAAGTCTGTCCTCCTTACCCTTACACACCAAACCATTTGGTCAATTGAGTTCAAACTTGAAAATTAAGGTTTTAAGCAGATTCGTGATAGTGGTTCTTTTTATTTTCTTAAGAATAAAAACAACAGTTATATGGCAATGGCAGTTAGTGAGCCTAAGACCTCTGGCATGACAGTCCAATGCGATAACCTACGCCTCGTTTACATTTGCCAATGATTTTTTCTTTAAATGTAAGGAAATCATAATTTTTGTGGGGTTCAACTTTTAACTTATCATTTCAGTACATCATCGTACAGGAAATACCTTTTTTTTTGCTTGCGACAAATACGAAGGATCATTGTAGGTATTGTAGTAAGAAACTTCGATTTCGAGACTTCAACTCAAACATGACATTAAAATGGTAAAGCATTCCAAGGCGATTCCATCCGTAGATCGATTCAGATCAAACTCGCAAATTAAGATTGGTAGCAGATTCTAAAAACATCGAAAATTTCAATTTGTTTGTTTTATATTTTCCTAGGAACAAATGAACAGATTTAAATAAGTTTTTCAAAGCTCTTATATTGCCTAAGTAATATTTGCTGATCAAAAATGTCTAAGTTTTTTTTTTAAACGTTATAATTTTTTTTGAAAATTCTTTATCTGAGGAACATATTTAAACACAATCATTTTTTTTTGTAAATAAATTAATAAATTAAGTAAATTTATGTTGCATGTGTATTATTTAGCTCCTGTTTTTAAACAGATTCTTTGTATACTCGAGCTTTATTTCTTTGTGTATGATTGTATGATCTATCACCACCTTAAATTTCTATCATTTTACACTTACCGCAATTTTGCATGTATGTCCTTATTGAAACGCAATTTTAAAATATAGTGCTAGAGCAAAATAGCCAGATGCATTTTTACCTCAAAAAATAAATCGTTTATTCATTTACATGAGAATTGTTTTAAAGCCACACTACAAGAATTTCGAATTCTTTAATAGGCTCAACATGTTTCACACACTTTACTGTGCAGACAATATCCATTGGTATTTTCTTTTCAATTGTATTCCCATTTCCAATTTTTTTTACATTTTGTTTGTCCTTAAAAACAAACTTGTTTTGTTAAAAATTAACAACAATTCTCTGAAATTCGGTGAGTGAGATAGATAGATCGATAGATAAATTTATTACTTTATTACTATTACATGGAAAAGCTGCCGTCTGCCTGATAGAAATTTTTTTAAACTAAAATACAAAGTTTTTAAATCTTCAATAAACAGTTTTTACATATTTATTTATTTTATCAACTTATTCGACTTTTAAAAAGAAAATTGTTAAAGAAAAAGCGAATCTACAATTTTCACGTGATATGTAACACAAATAAAGGTTATTTTTTAACTGGGAGAATATTTCTTAAGGCTCAAAAACTATTGCGATATGACAACGCATGTTTACAAAATTTAAAGAGATTTACCCAACCAATTGATACGTTGAGAATATCAATAAGCTCGTTCAAAGTAAAAAAACTGGAAATATAATCGCCTTATTTCTTGCAATATTGGGCAAACTATTATAAAATGGTGAGTACCTTCAAGTTCTCTTAAATTGCAGAGAGTGCAGATTTGTGAATAATCGGATCTCTGGGGCACGAAGTATATATTAAGTATTTCGACTCTAGCCTTAAAGATGATACCGATAGATTCTGCAATCAGTTCCTCGCAAAAATAACTCATATTAGATGACAATGGGTGGTTCAGGTTCCTGTAAATGTTTCTACTTTCTGAAAAGGACGCCCTTTCTAGATATTGTAAATATATCGCATTATCAGTTTTAGCAATCAGGTCATCAAGTAAATTCTGCCATTCAATAAACGTTAATTTCAGTTAAAGGCAGCGTTATATTTTGTGCCGCAGCAAGATGGTTCCATTCTTTGAAAGGTGTTGCGTTTTTTCGAAGTTGCCTTAACAAAATTGACTTATGTAGTCCGTTTTCTCTTTTCACTACTGTAGTCAGATATTTGGCATGCGGTTTAGGATTTTGTATGTAAATTGGTGCTAAAACTGACTTCACATATAAAGCATACGTTGGTGTTGCGTTAGGAAATCGGAATAGTCGTTTGAAAAAGAACCTCTGGATACTTTCGAATTCCTCATGTTGTGCGTACCCAAATGCTTGCACCCCAAAACACACACAAGTATTGACTGTTGCTTTGAACACACGGTACTACGATGTTACATAAATGGTGCTGTTGCTGAAAAACGTTGGCCACATCAGATTTATAGCTAGTTTGGCTTCCCTAGCTTTCTCCTTTGTATGTTTACTCCAGTTAAGGTTAGATGTTATCAACACTCCCAGGTACTTGAAATCCCTTACTACATCGATGTGCTCATTGTTGATGGTCCATGATTCCTCCGGTAGCCTTCTTCGGTCATCACTAAGGAGCCCGCAAAAAATACACCTCCCGGAAGAATGTCAGTTACAGCATCGATATAAAGGGCAATTAAAATTGGGCTGATAATGCATCCTTGGAGAACACCCGTAGACGTCTCAAACCATTCCGATAAGTTGCTTTCATTCCAAACTGCCGCAGTTGTTGAATCCAGGAATTTGGAGTATAATAGGAGACATTCCCTAGATACACCTATAGATGACAGCTTGTAGATCAATGCGTGCCTATTTGCAGTGTCAAAGGCCGCTTTAAAATCTACGAAGCAAACGTAGAGCCTCTTAGAATTCTCCAAAAACTTTGATGCAATACTAGACAGTGCGAAGAAGAGTTCGCCTTTATCATCTCCTTTGGAAAATCCATTTAATACAAAGAAACCAAAGTTTTCGAAGAAATCTATCAGAGTTCTGCCATTAGAGTTAATTGTACCGTCCTTAGAGTTTCTTTTCACTTTGAAGCCCGTTTGAGATTCTGTATGATGTGAAATTGGATTTTGGTATTCACCGATTCGAGCATTAATGTCTCCAATTAAGATTATATTTCCAAAAGAGCTGGTATTTATCAAATTATACAAGTGATCGAAATCATTCTGCCAGTTATTACAACTTAAATAGAATAGTATTATTCGGTGAGTGTTGAGGGCTTATTGGCATATGAACCATTGACCTTAAAAATTCTTCAAAACTTAACTTAACTGCAATATCTCAATTTGTTTTATTTATTAATTTATACTAAACAATTCACAAAAAGTATTTATAAATTATTTAATAAAGAAGACTTCAGGGCAACAATGCCATTTGAGGTCGTTTTTTTAATTTCATAATTAATTTATTAGAATTAAAACAAGAATAATTGTTTAGATAGATTTGCATAAAACAAAATTTTAAAATTCAAAATAATATATGTGTTTGTACATAAATAAGTTTTTATAAGAGAAAACACAAAAATGGTTAAATATAAAAAATTTATGATCAGGTGTTGTTGCTAATTTAATGAATCTTAAATATTCAGGGTTGGCAGGGTCTGGTAGTTTCGTTTGGAAGCAGGGCATGTAATATTGCTAATATTTTTTTGAATTAAACGTGATGATTCTGGGACTTCAATTGTTAATGATAATTTGAAAATTTGCATGGTTGCGTTGTCATCATCTTGGTTGCCCTTAATACCTACATATTCAGGTACCTAAGCAAGCAAGCCAAACAAGTATCTTTGCAAGAGTATAAGAGACTTCTAATGTTTTCTTACGATTAACATTTATTGAAACTACTTTAAAATAGAATATATTTTTTTCCAGGTAGATCCTTGGTTAAAAATAAACATTTCTGAATTTCAGTTAGTTCTGATACATAACTTCCAGTAGAATTAGGAAGAAGTCCTTGTTGGATTATTTTTGAATATCCATTTGATTCTTATTTCAATACTGCGTAAGAAGTTTGTGTAAAGGGTACAAGGGATTTTCCAAAGCCTTGCATGCAAGTGATATTGATCTTTTCTTAGCAAAGAGTATAGGTGTTGTTTCTAGCGCACCTGTCGCCATTCGGAAGCATTGTGCGATCGCAGCGTTGATAGAAAGATTGACATGAAAGTAGACACAACATGTTGAAGGGAACCATCTAAGGTCTTAGCTAGTCGGATGGCGGTTTCTATATTGGGTCCTTTACGTTGTGATCAACTCATTTTTAGGGCATTGTTGCGTAGTTTAAGTTGATTCGTTGCTTTTTGTTATTTGAGAGTTAGATTTCAAATTTCTTAAGAAATGCCGAGTATCCTGAGTTCTCTTTTCAGTATAATTAAGCTCCCTTTCTTGTGCCCATTGATGGGTTGCTGAGTCGGTTGCCAAAAGTTGTTTGACATGGTTTGGGTCTCTAGATGCTTGAGTATAGATGTTATCTGCATAGACACCGATAAAATCTGATCCGGTGCTACAGAAAGAGGTGAACCCTGCGGAACACCATTCTCAAGTTGATTAATAGAAATTACATTTTTCAGGATAGCTGATCCTTTAATAAGTGTAATAGACTTTGTACACCTCTGTTTGGCCGGAAAGCATGTTATCCGGGATGTATCTTTTTTCAATAACCTAACTGACTCTTCTCGCAATGATTTTTTCAAAAAATTTGGAGAGAAACGGTATTTATCAAAGGAGTAACATATCCTTGGTTTTTTGGGAATATGTTTAAGTTGAGCTCTTTTAAAATCATGTGGAATGTTTCCAAATTGTTTTTCTTAGAACAACCAGCTTTTTATCACACGAATGATAAAATGTTTAAATTTCATTGTAATTTTGAGACACTCGGTATTTCAGTTTTTGTACTCATAATTTTCTTATATAAATTTTAAGATTTTATCTTTATGAATATATTAATTTTCTCTTGTGGTAAACCACTAAAAACATCACTACCTTATTTAGTATAAGAACACAAACTCGTAAATTTAGAGAACTATTTTGGTTTTGAAATTGATTAAAGTGAGTGTTCTACTTTTTTATAAACAATCTCATTTTATTAAAATTTATAGCTGTTTTTGTATAGGCTTTTTTCAAAACAATCTCAGAAACATTCTTTTCTACGTAGTTGAATGTCGGGAAATTCTCTTTCCAAAGAAAACCACTTTTACGGAAGGTATGTATAATTTATGTACTTATATGAGGACATACATTATCCTTTCCCACAACGTTATCATCTCTTATTTCTTACCTCTCTCAGCTCGCTATTTTCCTCCACCAAATCGATTTTATTACCAACAACAACAATCGGTACAGCACTTGTTCCTTTTGTCTCATGAATTTGATCTCTTATCGTTCGAACCTCATCGAATGTACTTGAATCGGTTACATCGTAAACTAAAATAAAAGCATCCGCCGACGAAATCGATAAAGCACGCATTGCTGGAAACTGTAATTAAAAAAAAATTAAATTAAATTTAACATTTTTAAATTTTATTTGACAGAGAAATAAAATATATAATAAAATGTTGCAGACAGAATTTTGCTCAAGGGAATTTTTTGAATTTTTCAACTTTAGTGCAATTTAAAAAAAATGACAACTTCATTTAAAAATAGAAACTCATTTATGAGTTTTGAGTTCATTAAGGATACGAGTACATTAATGTAGAATGAGGGTAGTTGATGGGTAAAGAAGATAAAATTGATGGCACTTTTTCAAACTAACATAATTTTTTTGTGTGGCATTATTCTGTCATTTAAAATATTTATCCTTCCTTCTATCATTTTATCTCCCCCGGAACTTTCAACTTTTAACTGAACTTTAATACATGACGCCCAAAGAATCATAATCCAACCATCTATTTACTATATTGTTTGCCACATAATAAAAATGGTTCTCTTCACCTCATTTTTTTGAAAATATGTTCATGTTGCTATTAAGCATGAAAATCCCCACACCAACACCTTATTAAATGATTTTTCACAGAGGAAAATTAAACATGGTAACAATATGAAAATGATGTAAGAATGAATTACAAACAAAAATCAACTAGCATTAATCGGGCTTTGCATTTATAAAAGGGGAGAGCTCAGTTTTGCATCTGTTTCAACCCCCAAAGAAAAATCTCTCACTGTTCCTATGATGACGAGGACAACAAGGACGACGAGAACGAAAAAGGATATGCGGATTTGAATGGTGTGTCAAGATTATGATTGTAGTTTATTGCTTTATTTATTTTTATTTTTTGAGATTGCAGATTGCAGTTTTTTTTTGATAGCTTTTTTTCTCAGTTGGAAGACCTCGAACTTATGCTCACCTTCCGTCCATCATCCTTACGAACTCAGAAAAGTGTTTTTGATTGAAGCATCACATAGAGATAGATTAGAGAGGTAGAAGAAAAAGAATAAAGGATATTATAGATGCTTTTGTACTTTTCTGCTGTCTCGTGTCTCGGGAAAACGAAGAGAATATAATTTTTTATTTTGACAATGAAAAGTGTAAAGGTATTTGTTTTTATTTGTTCAAAATATTGTCCTTGGTAAAGGATTTCATTTTTCTTTGTGAAAGTGAAATATTTGTATGCATTATCATTGTAAGAATGTTTTGTAAAGGTGTAAGGAGAACACATACGGATGACGGTGGCGTATGTGGAACAATTTATATTTATTTTTTATATTTTCATATTTTTTTGAGATTTACGAATAAATCCTTTCCTTTAAGAATTATTTGTATTTAGATGAGTTCTTGAAAACAAAGTTGTGTTAAATAGAAACTTTAGCATACATTTCATGCAAATGTTTTTTCTTCAAATTGTTTAACTCCTTATTAGAACAACCAATTTTGTAACAAAATAACTAGAAAAAAATATTTCAACTAAACTTTACAATAATTTAAAAAAAGCCCAAGCAATTAGGTACAAAATGTTAAGTGAACTTTGGTGGAGAGCTTAATTTAAGACTTTAAAGAACTTATTTAAAGTTTTCATAAATTTTAAGTGGAGAGACGAGAAAAGTGGCACTTAATCGGGCAGCGTTATGATTTGGAGTAAAACGGTTAAACATTCATTAAATATTTTTAACAAAAATGTTTTAAAATAAGAAAGGATATTTTTTTTAAGAAAAAGAAGAAAATTATTTCATTTTTAAATGTCTAGGCAACTATCGAACGGAGCCAAAGACGCAAAGCGAGCCTCTCACTGCTATTCATGCAAAGAATCCCTAAGAATTAACAAGGAAGCACTAAGGAAGCTCTAAGCGATCCTGGCAATGCTTCTGTGCACGATAGAAGAAACTTCTATAACTCAAGGTTATAGAAAATTCTTTTAATTAATCCAGCGATGCCAAGCTGCTTAAAAATATGCAGACGGTTCCTGGACACATTCTACTACTTACTACTGGATATTCACTTTCCTGGTAGTTCTCTAACCGAAATTTGCAACAGTCATATTCGTTCAAGTCCAATGCAACATATCCACAAAGTCTGAATACAAGGGACAAGCTACAATGGACTCTCAACAGCTTCAAACCATTTAAATCTGCAGGACCAGATGGAATAATACCAGCAGAGCTACAAAAGACTTCTGACATAATTGCATCAATCTTTGAGGCAATTTTTACCAGCTGTCTTTACGTGGTCCATATTCCCTCGGCATATAGAGAAGTTAAAGGTGTTTTATACCCAAAGCAGGTAAATGCTCGCAAGTCAATCCTAAAGATATATGACCTATAAGTCTATCATCATTCTTCTTAGGACCTTGGAAAGATTGATTGATTGATTCTTCTTATTTGACATCGAAGACGCTTTTAACAACGTGCACACATCTTTAATCACATCTTCAGTAACATCTCTAAACGAAGAGAGTTCGATTGGGAAGTTAATTCATTTAATACTGACTAGTAGAATAATTAACACAAAACTGGGCAACTCTGGATGCGAAAGGTTTCCGAGTGATCGCCTATGCCAACGAACGTTGCTATAGCTGTTTCAGGAAAGCATCTTAACACCTTAAAAGAACTCTTACAAAATGTCTTAGTCAGACAAATGATCGGTATATGGACTGGTTGTTAACCCACACAAAATCGAATTTATCAGTTAAAGTTTCCAAATCCTCCGCAGTAAATGCTGAGGATATGAAAGAACCACTTCTGCAGCCTAAGGAATGGTGACGATATTTCGATATAGATGCTGAAAGCCAAAAATGTCCGTCTTCCCGACTAAGACGAAGTGAAGATTACCATAAACAAAGCTCTTGAGGAAATTGGTTCAAATCCCAAGCTCTTCAAAGCAGCTGGAAATGATTTGGAGCATGCACCAATTTATCTGTAAGATATGTTTAAACGCCGATGAATGGAAAATTAGTATTGTACCCCCTAAAGTGCATTAAATGTAGAGGAATCAGTCTTTTTAACATCGGGTGGAGAATCTTCACGGCAGTAATATGTAAAAGTCTTAACCCCATCGTCAAAAACATGATCAATGTGGTTTTAGATCAAAAAAGTCCAAAGTTGATTAAATATTCACATTACGGTAGATCCTGGAAAAAACTCATGTGTGACAGCATCTACAAGAACAATCTGTATAGAGCCAAGTCTAGTTTTGGCATCCCTGTCAAAGTCTTCCGTTTGTGTTGTATGTCAAAAGAGAATTCGCACAACTCCATGAAGGTTCGAAACAACTTATAAAATCTTTCGATGTTAAAAAGACTTTTAGACAAGGTGATGCAGTGTCATGCGATTTCTTAAACATCGTACTTGGAAAAGTAGTATAAAACTTCACCATCGACAGACGTAACAAAAGTTCAACGACTGAGATAGCTGGGTCGCGTAGAGCGCTTGGAAACCAATGCTTCTTCCCGGACTTTTTTCGACTCCACGTCTGCAGGACAGTGCAGAGGGAAAGACCGAGGATCAGATGGCAAACATAGGTGTAAAGTGACTTTACCCAACTTGGAGTACGCAACTGGAGACTTATAGCAAGGGATCGAGCTAGATGGAAAAGTTTGTTGGGTGAGGCTTTAGGCTAAGGCTCTGCTTTCACACTTTTGTGTTTTGGGTTATTATGCTTTTAGTGTGGCATGATCTTTTGTAGTTTTCTACTTATCTATTATATAGTTCTGAGCCAAGGTATAGAATCAACTCCAAAGAAAACAAAATATTTTGTGAATCTTCTTTTACTTTAAATTGCAGATCGATCAAAATTGATTCGACACTTCCATTTAAGTCTAATACTTCACATCATGTTTTGAATGTTATAGAAATTCCATCAAAAGCTCAACTAATCTCGGATTACTGCATTGCGTAAGACCGCATTTGAAGTTGTGAAAGTCATTCAGGATTTACTGATTGCCATAATTTATACCACCAGTTCATTCCTTAACTCAAACATGAAAATTTGTTTCGAAAGTCGGGATATTTCATAACAAAAACTTTGTTTTATAATGAGGTTAGCTTGAGACTTGTGTGACATATAACGAGATGAGAAATACGGGTGTCTTGAAATTGTGAGTTCGATCTAGTTTCCCAGCTAAATATTTAAATTCTTTTATGATCTCAAGAGGTTGTCCGTCAAAGTCCCATTGTAGCTCATTATTAGCTCATATGGTTTAAGAACCATAATTTTCGATTTTTGTGTAATAGTTGTCAGATCCTTTAAAAATGAATCGTGAAGATAACAGACTTCTTCAATGAAGACGGAATGTTAAGCCAATACAGCCCCAAACCAAAATAGGCAAAAAAACAGTCCCAAGAGTTTTATTAAAAATTTAAACAAAAATACCCATAGGAATCGGCTTAAATTCGGAACAAATTTACCTACATACTATTTTAGTGGGGGTTTTAAGCCCCCATTTATTGCGCTTAATTTTAGCTATAAGTATAACTCAAAAAATTAGTTAAATGTAAGCTTATAACTATGAGTGGGGTGTGTCAAAAGATGTTTGAGGTTATAGGTGCTTGTGTTGAAATCAAATGAATCTGGATTCGATTTGTTCAAACGAAGGTTTCGAATTATAGTGAGAGGATCAGTCAACCAAGCCAAAGAAAAGCCGATGTATGAACAGCATGTCAACAATTTATATACGGTCCTGTAATTAGTTGATATTTAACAGATTGATGCGACCACTATAAGGGGGTAAAATCAAAGGATTTTCCCAAGGAAGGTATTGAAGTGCAAAACGAAGACATCTTCGTTGAATGCTTTCTATTCCTAATATTTGGATATCTTGATATAGAGAAAATTTATGGTCCATATTTTTACAAAACCTGATGCAGAGTTGTTCTTGTGAATTATTTCGTCAATGTGAAGTAAAAATTTAGGTTTACGGTCACATAGAAGTAAAAATTTAGGTTTACGGTCACATAAAGGACATAGATCCGTTAAGTTTTCTACTATTTGTCTGTGGATGATAATGAATATAGTATGAAGGAGAGCTGTTTAAATGCGTTTTTACGAGCAGGTAATTGTTGGCATTTTCTAATGTTGAACTCTTAGCAATTTGTGGTACACCAGGTTAAGAATTTGTCGAGATCTGTTTGTAGAAGAGATAATTCTTAATGATTTTGAACTTTTTCGTGTTATCAATGTTAGAAGATATTATTTGACAATGTTTAACGCTTATGTTAATGCCATTGTAAAGATAAAGAGGAAGTTGGCTATATGACTACCTCGAGGACGCCACAAGTGGCTAGGACAGGATTATAACATGCAGTAATAAATTTAACATAATATTAGCGATTTTCAAGGGAAGAAGTAATCCATTTTAGGAAAAGAGATTTAAAACCTATGAAAGAGATTTTGAAGACTATAAGAAAAAATTTGTCAAACGATTTGCAGAAGACAATTAATTCTCGTTTTCTGAGGCTTCTAGAGTAAATGAAACGAAGTCTAAAAACTGTGCTATGATGGAGTGATTATAGATCTGCAAAGGAAGCTAAAGAGTTCATAACACTTTCAAACATTTTTGGGATATGAGAAAGTTTAGTAATTGGTCCCCTTTTCAATCCGTTGTGGTTAGTTGGAATTATAAAAAGATAGTTGAAATATAAGGACAAAGGTACTTTGTGTAGTCATTTGAACATAAAATAGCTTGTTACTTTGCTTTTACAGCATTCGAAGCCTATGAATACAATACTGCGGGGTTAATAAAGCAATTACGTCGGTCATTTTAAAAAAAGTTGGTGGCTTCTTCAACTGATATTTTATCAAAATCAAGTGGAACTCTGTTTAAAAAATCATACAAAAAAGGATTTGAAGTGGTAAAGGGTGATTTTTTAAAAGCTATAGGAAAGTTTTTAAAAAAAAACACACACTCAGTTCAGAAAAATGCATGAAATCTTTATTTGAATCGGTAGTATGGATTATTTCACGCAATTTTTGACATTGACTGCTTCTCAAATATTTCATCCGTCTAATAAAATGTTGGCACACTCTTACCAACATTTCGGCCTCACGAATAAATGCTTCAATATTGTCTTCCAAAGCGTCAATTGAAGCGGGATTGTCTGTATAGACAAGAGCTTTAACATAGTCCCACAAAAAATATTCTAATGGCGTTAAACCGTATGATCTAGGCGGCCAATTAACCGGTCCCGAACGTTTAATAAAATTTCCACCAAACTCTTTCAATACGTCCATTCCTACTCGTGCTTTGTACCATGTGGCGTCTTGTTTAAACCACATGTCATGCAAGTTAAGTTCCTGTATTTTGGGCAAACAAATGTTGAATATCATCTCACGATAGCGTTCACCATTCATAGTTACATTACGATACGCATAATCTTGAAAGAAGTACATAATGATGCCTTACTTACTTACTTAAGGTGGCGCTACAGTCCGGGGCGGACCTGGGCCTCAACCAACAAGCGTTTCCAGCCAGCTCGGTCCCTAGCTAGCTGTCTCCAGTTTCGCACGCCAAGTTGGTTGAGGTCCTCTCCCACCTGGGTGCGCCACCTGAGTCGCAATCTTCCTCTACTGCGCCGTCCCTCGGGATTGGATTCGAAGACCTTCCGGGCTGGAGCGTTGATGTCCATCCGCTCTACATGACCTAACCATCTAAGCCGTTGGACTTTGATTCTGCTAACTAGGTCAGTGTCGCTGTACAGCCCATACAGCTCGTCGTTATATCTTCAGCTCCATTCTCCATCTATGCTTCTCTCGAAGCATCCTAAGACGCTCTCATCTTTCTTTGACAGGGTCCAGGCATCAGCGCCATAAATGAGAACCGGGATGATGAGTGTCTTATAGATGGTGATTTTACATGCTCGAGAGAGGACTTTACTTCTCAATTGCCTTCTAAGTCCAAAGAAGCAGCGATTTGCAAGAGTTATTCTTCGTTTGATTTCAGCGCTGGTGTCGTTGTCTGCATTAATAGCGGTGCCTAGGTAGACAAAGTCCTTAACTACCTCAAAGTTATAGCTGTCCATGGTGACGTTTTGTCCAAGACGTCGTCGTTCAGTGTCCTTTTTTGATGACAGCATATACTTGGTCTTGCCCTCATTGACCACTAAACCCATCTTCTTCGCTTCCGTCGCAATGCTCAAAAACGCTCCACTGACATCACGCTTTGATCTTCCAATTATGTCAATATCATCTGCGTATCCGAGTAATTGGATGGATCTTTGGAAGATTGTGCCTCTAGTGTTGACGGTTGAGTTTTGCACAATTCTTTCCAGAACGATGTTGAAGAAGTCGCATGACAGTGCATCGCCTTGTCTAAAACCTTTTTTGACATCAAATGCATCGGTAAGATCTTTTCCGACCTTGATAGAGCAGCGTGCATTCTCCATCGTCATTCTGCACAAACGGATAAGTTTGACAGGGATGCCAAAACTAGACATTGCTCGGTAGAGCTTTTCCCTATAGATGCTGTCATACGCGGCTTTAAAATCGATAAAGAGATGGTGGGTATCGATTTGAAGCTCCTGGGTTTTTTTCCAAGATCTGCCGTAGTGTGAATATTTGGTCGATAGTGGACTTTCCTGGTCTGAAGCCACACTGATAAGGACCAATCAGGTTGTTGACGAATGGCTTCAGACGTTCACATAATACGGCAGAGAGGATCTTATACGCAATGTTAAGAAGACTGATGCCTCTGTAGTTGGCGCAGTTTAGAGGGTCTCCTTTCTATTGTATCGGGCATACTATGCTGAGATTCCACTCATCGGGCATGCTTTCTTCATACCATATTTGCAGATGAGTTGGTGTATGCTCCCTACCAAGTCATCGCCTGCTGCTTTGAATAGTTCGGCAGCTATGCCGTCAGCTCCAGCAGCTTTGTTTGACTTAAGTTTAGATATAGCTATCTTCACTTCGTCAAGGTCGGGTAGGCGGAATTGTTGATCTGCGTCGCCGAGGTTGAGTGGTTCTATCTCCCTTACAGCGGAATTCGGTTCGTCATCGCCGTTATATAATTTGGAGAAGTGATCTTTCCATATTCTCAGCATCGACTGTGGTTCTACTACGATGTTCCCTTGATCGTCTTTACAGGCTTCGGTTCGTGGCTGGTACCCTTGGGAGGTTTTTTTTACCTTTTGGTAAAATTTACGAACCTCATTCCTGTTGTGACATCCCTCTATCTCCTCGATCGCGCGCTTCTCATGCTCTCTTTTTTTCCGTCTAAGAAGCCGGTGTTCCTCTCTCCTCTTCTGCTCGTAGAGCTCGCGAGCAGCTCTTGTCCTTTTGTGCAGCGCCGTTTTGTATGCCTCTTGTTTCGCTGCGTGAGCTTGCCGGCATTCGTCGTCAAACCAGGGATTTCGCTGTGGTGGCCGTGTGAAACCTAGCACTTCAGAAACGGCATCTATGATGGCTGCAAGGCAATGTTGCCACTGGTTTTCAATGCTTAATGCAGGAAGCATAGGACTCCTTAGGAGGTTATTAGAGACTCGATCGGAAAAGGACATGGCAGTCTCTTGCGATTGTAGCCGTCTAACGTCGAATCTTCTCACAGTACTTCCTTGTTTTGGCTTGGATCGGGATATCCGTAGCCGTACCTTGGCTACAACGAGGTAGTGGTCCGAGTCAATGTTGGCCTCTCGGAATGTTCGGATATCCTGGATACTGGAGAAGTGTCGTGCGTCGATCGCAATGTGGTCAATCTGGTTGACGGTTGATTGATCAGGAGATTTCCATGTCCCCTTGTGGATATTAAGATGCGTGAACTGCGTACTAGCTACCAGAACGTCTCGCCCCGCAGCGAAATCGACCAGCCTGAATCCGTTGTCGGAGGTAGTGTCGTGCAGGCTGTATCTTCCGATTATGCCACCAAAGATGTCTTCTCTTCCTAGCTTGGCATTAAAATCTCCTAAGACAATTTTAATGTCATAGCCAGGGCTCTGCTCATATGTCTTGTCCAAGAGCTCGAAGAACATATCTTTGGTGTCTTCATCTTTCTCCTCTGTTGGGGCATGCGCGCATATTAGGCTTATGTTGGCGAATTTAGCCTTGATGCGGATTGTCGTGATGCGCTCGCTCACACTGTTGAAACTCAAGACTTTTTGACTGAGCCTAGTTCCAACAACAAATCCACACTCAAATAGACGCTGTCTTTGTTTTCGGTAGCAGTCGCCGTAGTAGATATCGCAGTCTTTTAGTTTGCGTTTACTCGGTCCATCCCATCGCACTTCTTGGATGGCTGTAATATCTGCCTTGCAGCAGTTTAGGGCTTCCGCTTATTGTTCGGCTGCACGTGGTCTGTTAAGGGACCTAACATTCCACGTACATATCCGAAGTTCGTTGTCCTTATTTCGTTTCCGTGGGTTGTCAACAGTGAATCCGTCCGTATCCGAGGCTTGTTGTTGCTTCGAAACTATGATGTTTTTACGTGGCCAGGAAGTCACCCCGACGGCACAACCCCCAACCTGGAGGGCCAGATCCTTAGTAGTAACATAATGATGCCACCAGCCTGTAAATTGCACCAAACTGTGACTTTTTGTGGATGCATTGTGACATATATTCACTCCAAAATCAACAATTCTGCTTATTTACGTACTCATTGAGACAAAAATGAGCTTCAATTTTTCGGTAAAAATGTGGGCGAGATCCCATTCACCACAAATTTTACATTAAAGTAGGTCGTTCGGTTTCAGTTCTTACACCAGCTGTATTTTGAAAGGTATCACACCTTTCTTCCTCAAAATGTCCACGTTGTTTAGTAACAGAGGCCCAATTGCTGAGAACGGCAAAAAATCAGCATTAACTCTGGACCATGCAGCTGCGGGTTGGTATTTGAATGTTCAAAATGTAAATTTGGTGCGAAATTTAGTAGCCCAAATAGCCGCTTCAGTTGGTCGATTAAACTGACCATAAAATGGAAGAAGCGCGCGATGAACTTTATTAAGAGAGCACGCATTTTGATAATAAAATTCAATATTTTGCAAGCGTTGTTTGTTTGTAAGACTATTCATGGTTAAATTATAGACTTTACTGAAGATATTTGACAGTGAAACAAAACACGAAACGTGCGTCAGCTGTTTAAACCAGTCAGTGTTGACAGAAAGATAACAGCTAAAAAATTTCCCTTTAGTAACTTTCAGGCATTAGTTAAAGTAGAAAGTAAGTAGTAGGGAAGGGTGATGATTATCAAAAGCTGAAAGAATTCCTATGCAACTAAAAAATTTCATGTACATTACAATTTAAAGAAATAAAGTTTCACTTTATTAAAGTTGCTAGGACTTCTACCCATTTTAAAAAATAGTAATATTCTATTTAAATGTCTTAAAAAAAACTATTTTTATATTCGATTTGGCTTGTTTGCTGTTGTGTTGTTTTTGTTAGTAAATCATGAATAAGACCAAGTTTAGACGTTAAGAATTCTAAAAGCTGTAAAATTAACATTCTTAGTTTATTGCTCAAGCAATTTAATCCTTTCCGAAATTTCCCAATCTTTAGAAATATTTCCTTCCAGTCCATCGATGCAGTTAATTCCTTTGAATCAACAAAATGCTTGATGTCCTTATAACCATCATGGTCCTTTCCATCTCATCCAAATAAATGCTTCTCATATTCTTGATGATGGAATATAATTTCCCATTTTCCATTTCCATCAGAAACAAACACATCAACAACAAAAATCCACATCTTCACACAAATTCTCCTTTATTTTAAATGCCAAACAATTTCCAACATAATTTCAAGGCTTTCCTTCTAAAATAACTTCAATTATTTTAGCTGGTTTTCTTAGGATATTCGCAAAAACAAGAAACACATTGAAATGTGATTGAAGGGTCCTTCTGACAAATGAAAATAACAGCTACAGCTACAGCAACAGCATAACAACAACAGCAACAACAAGAATGTCACAATTTGAAGCATTTCCTTTATTAGCTTCGTTTAGCATTTGCTCATGAAATTAAATTATGATGTAACAAATGTTTTGTAAATTACTATTGTTTTATTTTTTTTGGGTAATTTAAATCAATTTTGTTAACATTTTTATGTTGAATCTTAAATGAAACATTGTAACAGTACATAGTTGGTTGCTAACTCAAGGCAAAGCAAAAATAAGGGACGAAAAAATTAAAGGAATAAAATAATTGTGTCAAAGTTACGATCGTTGGAAAATAAAAGAAACAAAACAATTATTATTAATTATGAAAGTTTATAACCTAAGACGTGATGTTAGCACCAAGGGATTTCT
>NC_079147.1:296569054-296678055 GCF_945859685.1 Eupeodes corollae
CCTCTGGAATGATAGTCCTACGCACTACCAATTAGGCCACAAGGATTTTTGCATACCTTTCAACTGATTTTTAGTTATAAGAATGAGGCTTTAAACTATTAACAGGTGATGTTTTTAAAAGTTCGCTTCCAAATTGGGCAAAATTATTTTGAAAATCATGGTTCTATCCAAAATACGTACTGCGCAAATTTTTGTAAACAATAAACGTCAATAAACAAAACTACCATGTTTGGAGTGATGTTTATGCTCAAGCTCAAGTATGTTGAGACACATTAAAAAAAACTCACTGTTTGGTGTGCTGAAATGGTGTACAAATTAATACGTACTTTTTGAAAAAAAAATTCTGGCCACAACATGATTACTGACTTTGTCGTTCATCAATTGAACAACCATTATGTGAAGAAACTATTATTTCATCAAAGTGGCTCAACCTACTACACAGCTTGTGTCAAAGTTGGTTTATTGAAAGAAATATTTGGTAACCGCATTGTTCCATATTAGGAACCTTTAAATTGGCCTGATTCAACAAAGACCCTTCTTGAAGTCAAGTAAAGTAAAGCCGATGGTCCCAAAACGGTTGACCATTTCCAAGACAATATTCGCCACGTTATAGAAAATATAGGCCTACAAATGTTGAACAAATTCTTCGAAAATCAAATCTCCAGACTAGACTACGTCCGAGGAAGTGTTGATGGTCATATTCCAGAAAACATATTAAAATAAAAGGCTGGTTTGCGACCCACACTGATAACTTCCAATCCCCTCTGTTGATTAATACTGCTTTAAAAGTTTGTAGGCTTTCGTGTCGGATTAAAAAAGTTGTCAGTTGGATTATTCTTAAAAATTTTAAAGTTACCAACAATATTTTTCATATAAAGAAATAGTTTAGTTTGAAAATCTAGTTTTGTAAATAGATTTTTAGTAGAAAAATTTGTTTTACCAATTTTAGTAGCATTTCTTAAATTTTTACAAATTGGATAAATGAAAATAATTTTAGAGGTATCAAGAACCGAAAAACGATTCTTACCTCATATGCGTAATATTTCTTGTAGATTTTATTTTACTATGAAAAAACGAACTGTTTAATTTTTGAAAAAACTACTGAATATTTTCTGTGAAATAAAAAATGTTGAAGATAATATTTTTAATTTTTGAAAAGCTGTTTGAATCGAAAGTAAATTTTTACCAAGTTTTAGTATTGTTTTATTTGCCAAAAACTTGATATTGCTCGAAACTGTGACATTTACTTCTTTATATCTCGTTTTTGACATTTAAAACTAAAAATATCAGAGTACTTACGTTATGATATCAGCATACTACAGAAGAAAGAATGGGACCAATACTTGATAATATTACTGAAAACTTTGGCAGTAAGGTACCCGATTCTTTAAAGATTCTTTAAAACGAGTGATAACCAATGGCAAATGCCATCATTGCCAAGCAAAACAGCACTAATACCCTATTAGTCACGAAGATACAGCTGCAGCTCATCTTCGATTCATTAAAGAAAAAGAAGTCAGCAGGGGTCGATGGTATATCCAACATTGTACTACGACATTTACCGCAGGAAGCTGTGGACATTTAAACCACTCTGTTTAACAACGTTCTGAATAATGCATATTATCCGGTCCGTTGAAAAACAGCAGTGGTACATCCCCTCCCAAAAAAAGAAAAGGACAACTCCAATCATTAAAATCCCCTGTCGATAAGTCTTCTGCCAAGTATCAGTAAGGTATTCGAGAAGGTTATAAATAAAGCTCTGTACAAGTGGGCTGAGAACAACAAAATAATTCCGAACAATCCGTTCGGCTTTAAGGCGGGACATGACACTATTCATGCTGCGTCTTAGCTTGTTTCTGATATCGAGTGAAACAAATTTAAAAGGCAATGTACAGGTGCTTGTCTGGTTGAATTGGAGAACAGTGTATGTTAAGAAGGTCTGTATCTAAAGTTAAACAGACTCGGCATAAGTAAACCACTGTTGTATATGCTTTATGACATGCTTAATGGCAGACGATTTACTGTCAAAATTGGCAATGTAACACCTACCAAAATCTTTGATATTAAAAATGATCTTCAACAGGGAGCGGTGAACTCGCCGATCTTATTCAGCATGTCCACCAATGATCTGATAGCAAGCCTGACTCAGGCAATAGCGTACGCCGACGACCTAATTGCGTACAGAACGGCCCCAAAAATTGAGCTTATCAAGACACTTTTGCAGGGTGACTTCGAAAAGATTCAGCAATATTGCGATGACTAACTTACTAACTTGAGGTGGCGCTACAGTCCTGTGTGAACTTGGGCCTAACAAAACAAACTTCTCCATCTAACTCGGTCCCTAGCTAGATGTCTCCAGTTTCGCGCTCCAAGTTGGGTGAGGTCACCTTCCAATTGTACGCACCACCTGATCCGCGGTCTTCCTCTACTGCGCTGTCCTGTGGGTGTGGATTCAAAGACTTTCCGGGCCGGAGCATTGGTTTCCATGCGCTCTACGTGACCCAGCCATCTTAGTCATAGGACCTTTACCCTTCTGCCTAAGTCTACGTCGCTGTACAGCCCGTACAGCTCGTCGTTTCATCTCCTCCTCCACTTCCCTTCGATGCATACGGGACCGTAGATCACACGAAGAACTTTGCTCTCGAAGCGACACAAGGTGCTTTCATCCGCTTTTGTCATAGTCCATGCTTCTGCACCGTATAACAGGACGGGGATGATAAGGGTTTTATATAGCAACACTTTGGTCCCTCGAGAAAGAAAGAAGACTTTAAAACTCAATTGCTTTCTTAGTCCAAAGAAACAGCGGTTAGCAAGAGTTATTCTGCGTTTAATCTCAGCGCTGGTGTTGTTTTCTGCGTTTACAATGGAGCCTAGGTAGACGACGAAGTCCTTGACTACCTTAAAGTTACGTCTGTCGATGGTGACGTTTTGACCAAGACGTCGGTGTTGTTTGTCCTTTCGTGACGACAGTATGTACTTTGTTTTGCCCTCATGAACCGTTAAACCCATTTTTGCAACTTCTGCCTCAATACTCACAAAAGCCCCATTGACATCACGCTGAAATCTTCTGATTATGTCAACGTCATCAGCATATGCCAGTAATTGGACAGACTTTTGAAAGATAGTGCCTCTAGTGTTGACGTGTGAGCTCTGCACTATTCTTTCAAGCACGATGTTAAAAAAATCACATGATAGCGCATTACCTTGTCTAAAACCTTTTTTGACATCGAAGGGTTCTGTTAAGTTGTTTCCAACCTTTATGGAGATAGAACACCACCTTACGGTGTCCCTCTACTAACGAATCGTCTACTAGAAGAGTTGCCCAGTTTTGATTTAATTATTCTGCTAGTAAGCATTAAATGAATTAATCCCGAAGCGAACTCTCTTCATTTTGAGATGTTAGTGCAGATGTGATTGCAGATGTGTCTACGTTGTTAAAGGCACTCTCGATGTCAAGGAAAGCAACATAGTGAACTCTTTATGATGGAGGGATTATTTGATGGTACGTACTAAAGTGTGTAACGCTGTTTCCACCGATTTACCCTTACAGTAGGCATGTTGAGACGAAGACAGAAGTCTTGTATCGATACTTGCCCTTAAATGGATATTAATAAATCTTTCCAAGGTCCTTAGAAGGAATGATGATAGACTTATAGGTCGTAGATGTTTAGGATTGACTTGGGAGCATTTCCCTGCTTTGGGTATAAAAAAAGTTTAACTTCTCTCCATGCCAAGGGAACATGGATCAGGTAAAATCAGCTGGTAAAAATTGCCTCAAGGATTGGTGCAATTATGTCAGAAGTCTTTTTTACTTCCAACGAAGAACTTTAAAATATTCTTGCCTGAAACTTTTATGAACATAATAGTAAAAGGTCTATTTTACATATAACAGTTTCGTCCGTACCGTTAAAATCTGTTACAGTAACCTAATAAGAAGAACCGAAACTTTTACACCAGACGTAGACGTATTTTAAAATTACGGTTGATCCGCCATCTTATAAACGAAGTACATGATTCTGTGTTAAGTGTGCTCAGAGTACTAAAAAACAGTAAAAAATTACGAGGAAATAACTTGGAAACTACGAAACTACTACGAAGAGCTTAAAATCCGGTACTTTAAATTTCTAAAAAGTACTTTATACTTTTTAGGGTACATGTTTTCGATACCTTTTACTTCCAATGAAGTACTTAAAAACACTTTAGGCAGGAAGGCTCCCTACAAATAATTAATCAAAATTAACCCAAAACTTCAGCATTGTAGTCTCCGATATTTTTTTCTTCCAACAAAGAACTCGAAAATGATGATACCTCCTATTTTGAATTTATAATATCAACATACTCAAGTACTTAATCCTTTCCCATTTACCCGATACTTAAAACTGATTTTTGACGAGTATTGAGCGAAATTTGTAAGTAAAAAATATGAATCTTTCCAAATACTTGAAAATATTGCTATAGACTTTGGAATTAAGCTGCCCGATACTTCAAAGGCATTAACCGATATTAAAAGTAATAATATCAGAACACTTAACTACAAAAAAAAGTTCTACCTAATACTTAAAAAATATTACCTAATTTTTGCGATTTAGTTCGTGATATTTAATAATTTCAACGAAGAACTTGGAAAGAGTGGTGCCTGAAGTTTTTAAGAACATAATAGTATCAGGCTTGTTTCACACGTCACGGTTTCGTCCGTACCTTTAAATTCGGTAAGTTGATAGTTAATTAATTAAAACATCTGAAGCTTTTACTTAAGATGTACTTAAGTACTTAAGTAGTAGTTCGTTTTCAAGATATTGGTTCTTTTTTTGTACTTGAAAGTTTATAGCTCCACTATGATGAAGATTTTCTTCAACAAAGTGCTTCTATTCTGTGCTAAATTATATAAAATCCAAAGGAAATACACTTTTATAACAATCGATGCACAAATTACTCAAGACTTCATCTTGTCAAACACACTTTCTCTTCTATAACCATGAGAGTGCATTATATTTGTTGTTTTTTTTTCTTTTTTTGAAAAAAATAAAGCGTACATTATTCTATGAACACACACGTGACATTCCAAATGTGTGCCCTCTCCATCTCCATGGAATAAAGGCCACGAACCTACGAGTCATTGAGTCTCATAAGACAATACTCGTGCTGTCATCCACAACAAGAAAACATTGGGTGGCTTTGATACAAATTCTTGTACAAACATACGAACCCACATTCCATACCACTCAGTCACAGTTATTCGAGAAAGCATGCATTGTGCTAAACAAAAGGATATTCGACCATTTTCATTTATTTTTCTAGCATTTATCCTCAGGTATATTGGCAATGCAACTCGTGTTTTGTATTTATTTTCCTCGTCATATTTTCTTTTGATTGTTCGCTAGCCCCGCCAAGGAGTAAAATGGGTTTTCCAATTCATCCTTGTGGGCTATTTGTTTTTACTCCGAACAGAACATAGCAGAAAAAAAGGATGAAAAGAGATCCTTTTTTGCTCAGTAATAAAAATAAGAGGGAATTTCCTTAGTGGTAATATGTAGCTGCTACAGGAGTAGGACTAGAGCAATGCCGCCATCCATGGTCCCATAATGTTTCAATTACATTTAACTTAGTTTGAGCTTCGTCCTTTTCTTTTCTTGTCGTCTTATTTTTTTTCTTTTCTTGTTCTATTCTTCACCCTTGAGCTGTGTTTTTCTTTTTTTTTCTGTTCGCTGGTAGCTAATGTCTTTTAAAATAGAATTTTAAGATTGTTTTCTTTTTTCCTACTTTTACTTGTTTAGATCCTTGATTATATTTATAACGCACAAACAAAAAGAACACAAGGCATGAAAATAAAATTTCCAAAAAAAAATGGAAGAAATAGCTCATTAAATGTTTTGTATATAAGTATATCCTTGTTTTTCTAAGGACAACGAAAAATGTGTTTCCTTCGAAGATTTTTTAATATAACATTCAAGATTTTTGGATCTTTTACATTTATACAACATAAATTATTCAAAAGCTCCTCAGCCACGACGACGTCCTTTGACTGAATTGAATTTTTAATTAGTTCAGATTTCTCCTTCTCATTTTGTTTTTTCTTCTTCATTGGTTGGTCCTTAGAAAAAAAGCAAAAAACAAGAAGTTATATTTGACGAAATTTTGTATCCTTTTAGATTTCTAGTGGTGTAAGAAAACCTATTTTTTGGGGTATGTGTGTGTGTTGGCGTTTGTTTGATGTTCATTATGATGATGGATCCTTAAAGCTCAATTACCGATTTTGATGGAATTTGACGATTATACTTTTATTCATTCTCTTTTTCTTTTTTAAGGATGAGAACATTTTTGCAAAGCAGATTATGTATGAAAAATTTAATTGTTTGTTTTAAAGTTTGGTGGGGAATGAAATGTTAATAAAACATTCATGATGGTTTTGAAATTTCCGCTGATGTGGCTCATTAGAGAAAAATTTCGTAATTAAAACATTTCAATTAGGGTAAAATAAAGACACATATATGTAGTATTAACTGTGGTAGACCATCAGTATGTAGGCAGGATAACGTGGGTTTCAGTTTCTAGAAGCTTAATAACGGATGCCAAACATTATACAAATATATTGGTTTTATAATTTTAAAAATCGGTTGTTGGATTTTCGGCATTTTTGCAACTTTTAAATGTGCTTACCAAAAAGAAATTGCGAGATTTTTTTATATTAATTAATTTCCAACAAATCAATATTATGCGTGCTTAATAAATTTCATGGCCTTGAGGTTGAGACTAAAAATAATGGTAAATTTATGTTGATACCACAGTTTGAAAAGATCGTTTGTAGTTTATTTTACTAACCAATATGAACAAGTGTTATGTTTGCTTAACAAACTTTAATTTTATAAATAAAAACAAAATTAGGTGGCGCAACAGTCCATTGAGAACTAGGGCCTAGTGACTTACAACTGTCAACTATTCCTGTGTAAGAGTAATGTTGTCAGGAATGGAGGGGACCTACAGTTTCAAGCCAAATCCGAACGGCTAATTTGAGAAAGCACTTTTCATGATAAGAGTTACTCTTGGAGAATTTGTCAATTCCTCGCAAGAGGCAGTAGCCGTAAAAAATCTTAAGGTGGCCTAGGCAGGGATCGAACCCAAGACCTCTCGCATGACAGTCCATCGCACTAACCATCATGCCACGGGTACTACAAAAATGAAAACGTACCCTTTCATCATATTTCGTAGTTTTTCTTTTTCGGAACACTTCCTAATCCCCCAATTACAAAAATCAGATCATATTATACATCCCTTCATACAGGGAAAGTTAAATTTATACTCTTACAGTTGCGCTCAGGATGACTTCCTGACCATGACAATGGTAAACATAACTTTCAGTGGATTTGAATAGAATTCATCTTTTTTGCATTTGGACTTGTTATGGCATTTTCCAAAAGTAATTTTGAGAACAGCACTCTGTTATGTTGGAATTATTGCATTGTTGAAAAATCCTTCACTTCAAAAATATACGAAGAGCAAGGATCACACTTCGTCCTGGGACAAAGTGGAGCAAAGTTTTTTCATATTAGGAAAAAGAGAAGCAATATTTTATTAAATGACACTGAGTTTTCATGTGTAAAAAGTTATGTTTCTCCAGAAAAAATTGTTGAATGGAAAGAGTGCCAAATAAGGCTGGAGATAGGTGGATCGACATTTTCAAGTTTTTCAATAAAAAAATGATACAGTATGAAAACATTTCAAAAATCGTAGAGATTTGATAATTCCTTCCTGGGTCTAATGCCCCTACAGAAAAAGTTTTCTCATTTTGGAACAATGTATGGACAAACGAAAAAAACCATATGAAAATTGAAACAATCAATTCTATTTTAATTTGCAAATCTCTGTACTTCATAGTACGGCAGAAGTTGGGTTCAAGGGCAAACTGATGGGCATTCCTAGAAGCGCGGGTATTACGGTTGAATTGTTTAAGGGGAGGAATGCAACTGGCTATTTCACTGGAACATAGTCCGTTAAAATAACGGTAAAAAAGAGGCTGATAACTTCCCATCCCGTCTTTCAATTTGTCTTGCTTAAAAGTTTGTCTATATGTACTTGTATCAATTTTTACCAAATTTGAGTTCTATTTTTTGTAGATTTTATTTTTTATGAAAAAACGGACTGTTGGATTTTTATATAAAAATTACTGAATATCCAAGGCAATATTTTCTGTGAAATAAAATAAGTTTGAAGCCAATATTTTTAATTTTTGAAAAGCTATTTGAGTCGAAAGTAAATTTTTACGAAGTTTTAGTATTGTTTTTTTTGTAGAGTTTTATTTTTTGTAAAAAAAACTTTTGATCCGGTTTTTTTTAAATTGTATTGAATGTTAAAAACAATATTTCTTATAAGATAAAATTAGTTTAAAGCCAATATTTCAAATTTTTGAAAAGATATTTGAGTCGAAAATCAATTTCTACCAACTTTTGTTAATTTTTTTTAGGTTTTTATTTTTTTGTACAAACACTGTCAATCCGATTTTTTTTCAAAACTTTACTGAAAGTTAACAACAATATTTTTTATAAGATAAAATTAGTTTAAAGCTAATATCTACAATTTTTGAAAAGATATTTGAGTCGAAAATCACTGTTTACCAACTTTTATACATTTTTTTTTAGTTTTTTTATTTTTTGTAAAAAAAACTGTCAATTCGATTTTTCTCAAAATTTTATCAAATGTCAAAAACATTATTCTTCGATGCACAAAATTGTTTTGGAGATGAAATCATATTTAAGTCTTTAAATTTTGGAGGTGACAAATTTTTTTTCTCAGCTTTTTCGATTTATAAAAAAAACCGTTAAATGGAATTTTTCCAAAAAATATAGTTGTTTGGTATCACGTTACAGTTTATTATATACAATTTAATTTAAGTCCCTAGCGTTTTTGGTTGGTGAGATATTTAGGGTTAACATATATCTAACCAAAGTTTTCACCTTTTTTTCAAACTGCTATGGTAAAAAAAACACCAACGAAATTTTCTTGAGAGCCCATTTTGCATCTTTCTGCCTTATTTTCTGTATAACAAAATTTATTTGAAATCGATATCTCTTCTGGTTCTTGAGCTATGGACAACGAAAAAAACGTCACGAACGTACAGACATCTTTTTAAAAATCTTTTATTTCGACTCTAGGGACCTTGAAAAGTCGAGAAATGTCAACATTTTCAATTTCACAAATCGGATCCATTACAATAACTTCCTATGGGAAGTTAAAAAGGGTGAGGCAAGAAACCTTGCGTCGATGTTCGAGTGATGTAAGCGATTTGATGATGTTAATGGCACCAATCATTTTAAAAGCTCTTTTCTGAAAACTATCCAAGAGGCTTAAATAAGTTACTGGAGCACTAGCCCAAAGATGAGAGTTATATTCAAGTTTCGGGCATATATAGGTTTTGTAGATTGTAGCCAGATCAGACGGAGAGACAAATTTTTTGCAACGTCTCAAAAACATAGACATCTTGCTGCATTTTTGGCAACATCGCGTAATTGATCGCTCCACAAAAGGTGATTGCTGATACACATTCCGAGTATATCAAGATTTTCCATTTCGTTGATGCAAGTGCCACTCATAGATAGTGGCAAAGAGGGTTTATCTCGCTTTAACGATGCAAGACAGCATTGCGTTTTCGAAGCATTAAATTCCACACGATTTCTTATTCCAAATTGTACAATGCTGTGTAGGTCGGAATTTCGTGAGTTTATCATATTTTGACGTTGCAGTTCCACATCCGAAGAGGAGGTTTGTGAGTCTGGAAACGAATATGAAAAGCTAAGAGTGCTATCGTCAGCGAAATAATGTATTTGATTAGAAGTAGCAGACAGGAGATCATTTATAAAAATGGAGTAGAGGGTCGGAGACAAAACGGAACCCTGGGGCACACCAGCATTTATTTTATGAGTTTCAGACTTGAATCCGTCCAAAACAACTTGTATTGAACGGTACGAAAGAAAATTTCTAATCCAACGTCGAAGATATTCGTCGATACCGAAAGCACGCATTTTCGATAAGAGAGCCAGATTTAGACTTTAACAAATGCCTTTGAAACATCAAGTGCAATAATCTTACTTTCTCCAAAACGATGTAAAGTTTGTTCCACTATTCGGTGAGATGAACCATGAGATCACCAGTGGACCTATTGCTACGAAAGCCGTATTGCCGGTCATTAAGAAGCTTCCGTTCCTCAAGATATTTCTTAAGCTGATAATTCATCAGTGTTTACATGACCTTTCACCTTTTTGGGATTGGCTGAACAAATGCAGATTTCCAACTACTCGGAACGAGCCCAGAAAAATTGGATAGATGGAAAAGATTACGCAGTGGTTTTGCTAGCGAGGAAGAACACCTCTTCAGAATAATAGCGGGGATACCATCTGGGCCAGCGGATTTATGAATGTTGAGATCTTTACGAACTCTCACCACAGTTCGAGTACGAAAAAAGATTAGTCCCATAGAACCATTTACGCGTTCAAGAACTGGGGGAGTCATGACACTATCTGGTAAGGTGGAATTTTCGGCAAACTTCCTTGCAAATAAGTTGGCTTTGGAGCTCTTTCTTTAACTGGATTTGTTTGACACGAGAAATTAGATATGACACTGTGGTCCGATGTTCCTAGAAGCGTCAATACACTGATTGTGTACTCATCAGGATCAGAAGTGAAAATCAAGTCAAGTGTATTTTCTGCTCGGCCGTTAACGTCTAATACACGAGTAGGCTCATTGACAAGCTGAGTAAGATGGTTAAACTTAGCAAAAATCTCAGCACACATTTATTCGGGCATTGTCTGGCCCAAATGGCGAAGCCACGAAGAACTGCGAACATTGAAATCGCCCGTAATAGCGATTTCAGTGTGAAGATACAGGGAGACAATTCTTTGTATGGAGTCAGACAGAGCATCAAATTCCTGATAGGTTGAAACTCTGTCCAGGTTTGGGCTCCGATAACGAAAACAACAGTGAATGATGTGCTTTTTCACGGAAAGTATTGAAATTAAAAAGGGAGTTGGTACAATGACCGTATTGTGGTAAAAGTTGATATGCAACATCATTCCTAATAAATATGGCGCGATCATGGTGTAAGAAGAATAATATACCTAATTAAACTATTAATTCATTTATATTATATTATATTTATTTAAATTTACTGAATTAAATAAAAAAATGTTGGAAACTGGTCATCATTTTTTATTTTTTGGGTACAGTTCATTATTTTGTCTCGGAAAACATGGTCACCGTACTTTATAGATGCTTCTGCAATTTTGTCAAAAGGGTGGCTTTGTTTTTTTAATGGCATTAATAACATTTTTCTTGCACGTTCCATTCTACTTTATTTTCTAGTTACTACGTTAATGAGTTTATGAAACTAGGAATATTGTATACAAATTTAACACACACTTAAAATAAGTTGGATTAAAAACACGACACACTTATGTGAAAAACGTCTTCTTTCAATAAAATTTTTTCTGATTTCTTTATTTTTTTTTTTTTTTTTATTAAACTTTATTTAGCTAAAAAAAGCTATTTAAAAATACATATTTTTATCTTAAAATCTATTTTTAACATATATTTTGGTTAGTCTTTTAAATTTATCTATATTGAATTCATTCTTTATTTCATTTGGTAAGCTATTAAAAATAGATAATCCTTTATGCATTACCATATTCCTAGTTCTTTGGTTTCTATAGTTTAATAATCTAAAATCATTTGCATTTCTTAGTTGATAAGAATGGACTTCATTTACATAAGTTAAATTTTCACATAGATAAATTGGCAAGAGGTTAAACTTCATTTTATAAACAAATAACAAAACATTAAATATAATTCTTTGATTAATACTGAGCCAATATAATTGTGTTAACATGTCTTCTATGTGCGTCAGTCTATTGCACAACAAAATTACTCTCATTCCTTTATTTTGAAGTTTTTGCAAGCGATTCATCATTGTGTTATTGCACATAAATAAGATGCTAGAACAATACTCAAAGTGAGGTTTAATAATAGTATTATAAACATTTATAGCAGTTGATTTTGAAATTCTTTTTCTGATTCTACCAAAAAAGTGAATTTTTTTGGCAATTTTCTTACAAATATAATCAACATGAGAGTTAAAACTTAAACCATTATCAATCAAGACTCCTAAGTATTTAATCTCACTTACTATTTCAATTTTTTGATTATTTATGCAAATATCACTGTTTGATTTACCATTTAAAACCATTGCTTTAGTTTTATTGATATTAAGTTTCAATTTGTTCATATTGAACCATCGTTGCAAATTTTTTAAATCATTATTTATCTTTATAATGCATTCCTCAGCAGTGTCGCCTGAAGCAAAAAGAAGGGCATCATCGGCAAACAATACCAGCTTGGACCATTCAATAACTTTTTCCATATCATTTATGTAAACTAAGAACAAAAGGACTCCAAGCAGAGATCCTTGAGGTACTCCACAATTTATATCTATAGAGTCTGAAAAACAGCTATTTATCTTAGTTTTTTGCCGTCTTTGGTATAAATATGATCGAAACCAATTTTGTTCGTTTGCCCTAATGCCATATTTCTCTAGCTTCATTAAAAGAATATCTCTATCTACTGTTTCAAAGGCTCTTTTCAGATCCAAAAAAACTGCAACAATTATCTTTTTGTCATGTATTTCAATTTTCCATTTAGTTATTATTAAATTGAGAAGAGATTCACAATTATGGTTTTTCCGGAATCCTGATTGATAATGTGATATAAGATTGAATGATTCTAAGTATTTTTGCAATTGTATGTAAACTACTTTTTCAATAATCTTACTCTCTAGTGGCAACATATTAACAGGTCTAAACTCTTCTGCGTTTTTGGTGTTTTTAACTTTAGGAATTGGTACAATAGTTGATTCTTTCCAACAATCTGGAAAAATTCCTTCAAGAATTGAATTATTTATTACCTTTGTCAATAAATTTCCACAGATTTCAAAAGTATCTAAATACATTCTAATATTAGCATAGTTTGTATCTTTTTTGTTGTTCATCAATTTCATAATTTCTTTTAATTCTAGTGTGTTTAATTGTTTGAATTCAAATTTTATGTAATAATAATCATCTATTTGATTTACATACTCAATATCTTGTATCTGGTTTCTAATTTCAGTTATACTTTTTACAAAAAAATTATTCAATACATTAGCAATATCAATATTATTTCTATACTCTGTATTATTATGATAAATTTCTTTTATTTCTTTAGGTGTTTCTCTAAGTATTAACTGTTTAATATTTCTCCACATAGTTTGTTGATCTCTCGAACAATCAATTTTTCTCCTAACGAAGTTGTTTTTTGCGGTCTCCAAGGCAGTTTTAAAACGGTTTCTTTTCCTCTTATACGAATTCCAATCATTTTCATCAGCAGACAATTTCGCGATATGATATCCTAATATTTTATCGTTTTTTAATGTTCTTAAGTTTTCAGAAAACCATTCGTTCTGATTTTGCTCAATAGTTATAGTTTTCATAAACATTTGCAATACACTTATGAAATTTTCACTAAATTTGACAGCAAGTGAATTTACTTCAACATTATCTTGTTCAAAATAAAAGTTTTTAGTTTGCAATTAATTCAAAAATTGTTCACTGTCATATTTCAAAAATGTTATTGATTTAGGTTCTAAAGTGATATCGGAAAGAACTTTGATTTTTACTAAAATGCTTTCATGATCACTGATTTTCAATTCACTCACCGTATTTGCTTTTATGTTTGTCTTGTCGTTTACAATTACATAATCGATTAACGATCTTGAATTCTTTGTGATTCTGGTGGGTTCAAAAACCATCTGATGGTTGTTGTCTTTAAATACAGTACTTATTTGTTTTTTGAATGAATTATTTTTAAACCAGTCTATGTTAACATCTCCCATTATTATTAAATTTGAATTATGAGCAAAGTTGGAACTATCAACCCAATTTTCGAAATAATTTAAGAAAATCGTTTCACTATAGCTAGGAGATCGGTATAGACCAGCAAGTACAAACATTAAATTTTTGTGTGACACTTTTATCAATAACTACCATATTTGCTTTCCAATAACAATATTTTGCAACACTTCATAGTTCCAACCATCTCTAATGTAAAAAACAACACCACCTGTATATGTAGATATGGATTCGCATCTCACTACACTATAATTTTGAACTTCAATTTCTTTATTTTCATTTGCACTTGTTATATGGGTTTCGGTCAGACATATGATTTCAAAATTATTCTCATTTATAATGGTTTCAAGCTCACTGAAGTTATTTATCAATCCTTTGAGTCTAAAAACACATCATTTCTGCTTAAGTCGGTGACGCAACTGATATGCAGCCAATAAAATAAACTTATGTTGACAAAGTAACTTGGAACTTGTTTTTCAACTGAAAAGCTTTGACATAAGTCTTTCTGATAAACTTAATTTTTTTCAATTTCTATTTTCTTAGTTTCGAAAGAAAAACTTATGTTAACCTTATTGTGTGTAAAACTCAAAAAACAATTTTACAAAACAACTTAAGTCAACATAAGTTTTTATGAAAAAGGTAAAGCCAAATATAAAGTGAAAAAATCGCACGGCTTACTTCGACATAAGATTTTCTGTTTAAATTTAAAATTTGAATTTTTTAGACATAAGGGAATTTGATGACATAAGATATTCTGTTGAAAACATTTAATAATCATTGATACATAAGTGGTTAGGAAAACAACAATATTTTTGCTCGGGAGAATAATTTTAAAGGGGAGTAAGACAGATTTGTAGGTTTCTATCTGTTGGGTTTTACCAGTTAAATAACGGTAAAAACACTTATGTCAACTTAAGCTACTTTGTTATTACGCCCCAGGTTTATATTTTGTTTGTAGTAAAAAATGAAACATGAATTAAAAAAATCTAAGTAATTATCTTAAATAACCGTCTTTAAAAAATGGTTTAATTACTGCTTACGCCAGGAAATCTATAAGTTGGGAACATCTGCAACACTTGTTGTAGCAATGTTTTGCATTGAGCGTGTTTTACGATATTGTACAGGCATTGGGACATCAGAAAACTTCTACTCTCTTAAAATTGTATTCCATTTTAACCAATTCTTTGCTAATCGCTGGGTAGTGACCACCATAATCACATAATCATCGCGTAACGCCCAGTAAGTTACTTTTGTTGGACAATGGAAAACACTCAACTAATATTATGACAGCTGAGCTTTACAAGTGTCAAATTGCAAAAAGCTACCAACTTCAAACTATGAATTGAATAACCGTTTAAAAACTTCAGAATAGTTGTACACTTTAAAGAATGACATTTTTAACGTCTGAGAAAACGTTTAAGAAAATTCAATTGATAAATTCTTATTTGCTTCAAAGCATCGATGAAATCTTAGTTCATTACTTGCATACTTTTCATAATTCATTAAATGTCAATTTGGCTTCTTACAAAAAATTATTGGAAGTTCGCTTTTGAGGCTACGAAAAAGAAATTTACAGAGTTGTTTCCATTCTTGCCTCTTATTTCATTTAATTTTAAATAATTTTCCAGACGAAATTCCGCAAAATGGATAAATTGAGAACGTCCAACGTCACCCGGGGTTGACTTCTTTTTTTTCTTAATTTCATTACAAAATTTCCTTAGAATTAAGCACAATCACTTTACTTTCATAGTTCATCACGTTATCATAAACAATTGCAATCATATTTACATTCTTCACTGTCGCAGCAACACAATTACCTAATGACAAAAACCTTGCACTTCAAAATTCCCAAAAAAAAGATGACTCTCAGTAAAAAGTAACCACTTACCAATGTGGTATATTTGTTGGCCCTTTCTTTTAGAAGCAGTGCTACCTTTCAAACGTGACTACATTCCCAAATTAAAATTACCTGTCTTAGGGTCATGCCATAACATATTTATCACAGTTGAATTAGGAAAGGGAAATGCTTTTAAGCAAACAAATTCATTCTTTTTGAATATTTTTCAATCGTTGCCAGAGGAAAAAAAAATAACGAAATTTCCAGAAAAAAACACAGTTTGTAATTCATGTTCCGCAGTGACCTTATTTACGATTTTATGCAGACTTCCAATTAAAATGTCTCCCATTCTAAACAAATAAACCGAACAAGTAGAAGGAAAAAAGTAACGTATACGCCAGAGTGTCCCTGAAGTGATATTTTATTTACGTGCTCCTTTCTCTCCTACCAAAGTGTCATCCTTCAGACAGCCACTCATATGCATACATATAATCCAGTACATATGTACATCAATAAAGCATTCATTAGAAATTCAATCCATGTACTGTACACCTCCAGAGTATAGACCACCTCTCTGTGCATCAATGTGCTAAGTGCAGATCACGTTTTTAGAATTTTCGCACTTTGGTTTCGCTCTTTCTCTTTGTTCTTTGCTGACTGACATTGAATTCATCTTAAATCGCGTTTTATCAAATCCACTTTTTCCATCATCATCGTCACTTTTAATAATGTTTCATCATTCGTATCTACTCTTATGAACTATATACAGTGCACGGTGTAATGTGGATCTACCTATAACCTACAGGTTCTGGTTATGGTCCTGACTAAGGGTAAGTTTTACCAGGAAAAGATTGCAAGCAAAAAAAATATCATTCCTCTCTTATGGTTTTAAGATAACACTTTTCCACAGGTTTACATGGCACATTTACTTTTCTGTCGCCCTCAACTTTGTCATCGTTGCCGTCGTCGTCATCCTCATCCTCGTCGTCGACGTCGAAATGTCACATAGCTCAAAGCAGGATACAAAGTGCACACATATTTGTTGTAGTTAAGTTAGTAAGCTTCCTCCATCACCCATCGCCCAGAATCGTCATTGCCATCCACGCCAATGCCGCTTTTTCCAAGGATGTGGTTCGGTAGGGTTGGATTTTTGGTTAGGTTTCCATAGATGCACTTTTGCGCAAGGTGGAGTTTTTCAAACTAGAATGCTAATAGGAATTTGGTTTTAAGGACCTTTTTGCGTAGGTAGGTAAGGTACCCATATATTTGTGTGCAGTCTTATAAATGATGTAAAAATGGATGTCGGAAACTCTCCTGCCAAGTTATGGTAGCACCTTAACGTAAATATACAATCATATACGAGTGTCGAGTATATACACAACACAAAACATCCTTGTGACACGTGTATAATCCTAACCTCAAACTTTTCTATACAGTTCCTGATGTTCTCTACCGTGATGCAAGGCTGTTGGATGAATGTGGATGTGCATGTAGATGCATCCTTGATAATAATAGGTTATGGCTTATGGGTGCGGGAATAATATTATGCATCAAGTTCTGTGCGAAGCTTCGTTTCACTCAATATACACTGTCACTGTAATCTGGGGCTGTTATGGTCATCATAGTGACGAAGAAGAAGAAGATAAAAGAAGAAGAACAAAAATCCATCGTACAACCACATAATTTCCATTTAATTGAAGATAAAGGATCGATTAAATGCAGCTTTTCAGCTGTCTATGTGTCTCTTTCAAGGACTTGTGCATCATCATCGTCGTACGGTCGGTTGGTAGGTCGTGGTGAATCTTTTCTTATTTCAACGTGACCCCTTTCGCTTCTGTTATGGCTGTCACATACAGAATCACAAACGCAACGCCACAAGAGCCATCGGCAAGCAGCAACAGCAGAAGCAGTAGCGGGACATCAACAGCAATAAAGTGTCTTCTTTGTTTTCTATATGAGCTTCTCGAACGGAACTTAAAATGCAATTAATGGTTTGCAAAGTGCAGAGGGCGAAAAAAGTGTCCTCCTGTTGCTGTTGGATAAGTAGTGTTGTGTGATTGTGTGTAATGTTGTATCCTGCGAGAAATAATATGTATGTAAGAAGGATGTCATTGGTCTTTGGTGTGTGGAATTGAACATTGAGCAGGAGGTGTCCTGTGATGTCCTCTCTCTGTCCAGTGGCAATTTGATGTGATGCCTTAAAAATGGAAATTTACGATGCTATTTTTCATGATTTTCAATGAGTTTGCTTTTGCTTTAGCTTTTACTTTGGTATTTTTGTTTGTTTGTACACCTACCTACTTTTTCTTGCTTACTTTCAAGTGATTGTTGGCGTAAATTAAAAGACATAAACATGGACATTGAATAGTTTAGAATAAAATAAGCCAATTTATAGTGACTGTGTCTTTCCTCAGTCTAGATTTCAAATGTCAAGATTGTCTAAACTTGATGACTTTTTCTGTAATAATTTGTTTTTGCCGGCGACGATGTCACTAGCTTACTATAATTTTAGTTTTATGCAACAAAGGCTAAGTTTTTTAGTAAATTTCCATAAATTCACCACAATACAATAAATATGAATATTGCATAAAATTAAGTTAGACAGAAGAAGAAAATGAATGAAAATGATTTTCTTTATGAAAGTGAATCTTGATTCCATTTTTTGTAGGTTGTAAAATAAATGAGTCAACTAAAACATCTTTTAAAAAAATTGATACAAAAAATGTTACGTATACGCCCAAGTGTCCTGAAAATATTTGTATGGGTTAGTTGATCATTCTTAGCAATATTTCTAGAAAACGGATTAATGCTTACTTTAAAGGGAAAATCATCAAACAGATTTGGATGTTTTAAAGTTTGGTTCAGGTAAACTGCATTAATAAAACACTCATTAGCGTCCGAACTAAGGTCTGGTATATGCCATATTTTTTAAATGTTTCCATTTCCTTCAACTTATATGCACTCAATTCTTAAGTAAGTATGCATTTCTTGTGATATGACATCATTATCATAGAACAAAAACAGATTAAAATAAAATCGGACCAAAAACACTTCCTTTAGGGACACAATTTTTATTTGTTCGGTTGGTTCGTTCATAAGCTTAAAGTAAAGTATGTATAAATGCAAGTATCTATACAAAGCAACAATTTGTGCAGTTAATAGTTTTCAATTTGATTATCTTAATATATATAATTCTTCTGTGAGTGTGTATGTCACTGAAATTCTCTTAAACGACTGGACCGATTTTGATGAAATTTTTTGTGTGTGTTCAAGGGGATCTGAGAATGGTTTAGATTCACAATTTTGTCCGCTGGACAATGTTTTTTTAATTATTTTTTAATTTATTAGTAGTTGTTGATTTTATCGAAAGTGAGAGATTACGATACATAAAATTTAATCAAGCAAAACTTCGTGCTGAGGAGTACATTACATCATTTACGTGACGCCGTAATCGGCAACGTAGATGCAACGAATGACATCAACAATATTGGTACCGCATATATTCTCCCATCATCATACACTGGTAGCCCGCGTCATATGCAGAAATATATTCAAGATGCCATGATTTACTTACGTATTGATAATCGCTGGGTAGTTCTATATTCGCCATCGCTGTGCAAAACCTACAAAGCGCACATAAACGTTGAACTATGCAGTTCGGTGAAGTCTATCAAATACATTTGTAAGTATGTTCACAAGGGTAGTGATAAAGCTATATTTGCTGTTCAAAATGTTAACGACAATGACGAAATAACACGTTATCAAATGGGTCGATACATAAGTAGCAACGAAGCTATTTGGCTCATTTTTACGTTCCCTATACATGAAAGGGATTCTGCTGTTATACATTTGGGTGTGCATCTTGAAAACGGACAGCGTGTTTACTTTACAGAAGAAACTGCACTACAACAGGCTTTGACGGCTCCAAAAACAACTCTTACTCAATTCTTTAACCTTTGTAGTCGACAAGATGCTGTTGGTCAATTCGCAAGGACGTTGATGTACACTGATGTTCCTAAATTTTGTACATGGAATAAACAATCAAAGAATTGGGAACCGCGGAAACAAGGCTTCCAGTACCAGGATTCGCTGATATATTTATGACAAAAACTTTAGGTCGATTATATACGATTCATCCTAAGCAATGCGAATGTTTTTTTTTGCGTTTATTACTGGTTAACGTCCCTGGACCGACGTCCTTCCAATATTTGCGAAAAGTCAATGGTACTTCATACCACTCTTTCTTCGATGCGTGTCGTGAGTTACATCTATTGGAGGATGATAACCATTGGGATCTCACATTTGCAGATGCAGCACTGAGTTCATCTCCACAAAAAAATTCGTCAATTATTTTCAATAATATTGACAACGTGTTTTCCGTCTGATGCATCTGCTCTGTGGAACAAATATAAAAACTCAATGAGTGAGGATATTTTGCATCAGACTAGAATTACTAATCAAAATCTTAATATTGAATTCTCAGCCGAAATATACAACGAGTCATTAATAATGATTGAGGATATTTGTATTCTTATTTCAAACATGCCGCTCATCCATTTTGGAATGCCAGCGCCGAATTGCCCAGCAGTAGACATCATCAACAGCGATGTTCAACGTGAACACCAGTTCGATAAGACTTCTTTGGCTACTTTTGTTGCGGAAAATGAACAATTGCTTACTGCTGAACAACGAAATGTATATGATCAAATTAACGTTTCAATTGCAGCACAACAAGGTGGATTCTTTTTTTAGACGCTCCAGGTGGCACTGGTAAAACATTTCCTATCGCACTGATACTTGCGCGGATTCGATCTCAAAATCATATTGCATTGGCCATTGCTTCATCAGGCATTGCAGCAACGTTACTTGATGGTGGACGGACTGCGCATTCAGCACTTAAATTACCTTTGAACGTTCATACAAATACCGAAGCAATGTGTAACATAAAGAAGCATTCAGGCATGGCTGAAGTTTTGAGAAAATGTATTAATTATTATCTGGGATGAATGTACAATGGTCCACAAGCATTCGCTTGAAGCTCTCGACAGGTCCCTGAAAGATATCAAAAACAATGCTCGGCTTTTCGGTGGTGCTCTACTGCTGCTGTCTGGTGATTTCAGACAAACATTACCAGTCATTCCACGCGCGACATATGCAGACGAAATAAACGCATGTTTGAAAGAATCTTATCTATGGCCAAGTGTCACTAAATTATGCCTTACTATTAATATGCGCGTTCGACTTCAAAATGATCCATTAGCGTCAGGATTCTCTGAAAAATTGTTAGACATTGGCAACGGTAAAATTCAATTGTATGAAGATACACAATATATTCGACTTACAGAGAATTTTTGCAACATGGTGGCTACCAAAGATGAGTTAATAACAAGTATCTTTCCAGATTTAAGACATAATTATACTAATCATGAATCTCTGCGAGAGCGAGCTATTTTAGCCGCAAAAAATTTAGATGTTGAAACCATCAATTTTAAAATACAACAGTCATTGCCTGGTGATGAAATTACATTTAAATCGATTGACACTGTTGTTGATCCTGACGAAGTTGTCAACTATCCTGTAGAGTTTCTAAATTCACTAGATTTACCTGGAATGCCACCACATAATTTGCGACTTAAAATTGGCTCACCTATAATTTTGCTTCGAAATTTAAATGCCCCAAAATTGTGTAATGGCACGCGATTAGTTGCAAAAAAATCATGGGCAACATTCTTGAAGCCATTATTTTAAGTGGAAAATTTCAAGGTGCAGTTGTACTTTTACCACGGATCCCAATGATTCCTTCAGATTCGTCTATACCATTCAAACGTTTACAATTTAAAATCCGCTTGGCATATGCTATGACTATAAATAAGTCACAAGGCCAAACAATGACAATTTGTGTCTTAGATTTAGAAAACCCATGTTTTTCTCACGGTCAATTATATGTTGCGTATTCCAGAGTTGAAAAACCATCGAATTTATTTATTTATACACCTCAGGGTTTAACCAAAAATATTGTACATCCAAAGGCATTACGATAAATTAAGTTTTTGTAAATAAAAAATATATTTTTTAAATAAAATAGTTTGAGTGTAAGGTTTTTTACCTTTAATTAAAACAAGTCATCAAAATGGTCCAGAATTTTTTAGCTTATTAAAAAAAGTTTAAAATTTTCAAATTAAAGACGTGTAGACAGGACAACGTCTGTTGGGTTCGCTAGTATCTTAATAATTAAAAAAAAAACGAATTTTATTAAAGCAAAATAGAACGAATGTTTTTCCAATTGTTGTCGACATGATGGGCTCATGTTAAAAAATAACTTTCAATAACAGACCTTATTCAATCGTACAAATACTTTGCGTTACCTTTTATATGCATTGAAGAACCAGAAGCTTCATACTCATGCCAGAACTAATTTTTGCCTTAAAAATGCAAAACAACATGGTGTCAGGTTTAGATGGCATTGAAGCCGAATTTTCCAAAAATGTCAGCTTTCAATTCTTGTAACATTTAATTTTCTAACTTAAAATTTATATCAACGAATTTCAGAAAAAAAATCCTAAGCTTCCCGAAAATTACAGATTTATCACTGTTCCCAATTCATCATAGAAACAATTTACTCAGATATTATTTTTAAGACTTGTGGCTTAGATTAAAACAATATCTCTACAATTGATGGAATTACTACACTAACTCTTTGGCATTAGCTAAAAAAGTCTTAACGGCCTTTTCTTTTGTATCTTTCGTTTAATTTTAACAACTTGAGTCTACAACAACTGCTACATATTTAGTCTTTAGACAAGAAGACAGAAAAATACATATTTGTTTTGATATTATCGTCGTTTTATGTGACTGGTTGACTCGAGTCCTTTCTTGCTAAACGTCAAAGAACAAATTTCGCTTAAGGTAGAAAAATGAGTATGCTTGTGTTAGTAGATTTTTAATCTGAATTTAATACGCTAAACAAAAATGTATACTTAACAAACTAGCAGATGTTAGACTATCGACACAATTTTTAGGAATATATGGAGAACTTATTTCACACACACACAACAATGGTAGTTTCTAAAAAAAAACGTTTTTAAAACAATTTAAGACAGAAATAAATGTCCCAAAAGGTTCCATTGTAAGTCCTCCAATAACATTGGAAACAGTATACCAGTGCTGTTAATAGTGCTTATTATAGTGATCTAAGTTGTTTATATACAAACTTTAACTTCGTAAACTTAACAGTTTAAGCAACAAAATAAACCAGTATTTCAACTTTTGTGATCTTCAAATAAACACTACAAAGTCAAAGACCATGGTTTTTAGATCCCATAATAGTTTTTTTTTTCAGAAACGACCGGTCTTGGGACCCTAATTTAGGAACAATAGAATTGGTTAAAATATTCAAATACAAAGATATAATAGATAAAACATCTGTTGCGAAATCAAAATCTATCAATAATATAGTAGGATTTTACACGAATAACAAAAACAATATCCACAGTATGAATACTACCGATAAAAGTTAAAGCAGAATCTTACTACGGATGGGTTTTTCACATTTATACGAGTCTCGAATGGATCTTATGTAATTTTGTTCTCAAATGTTAATACGATTGATATTGCATTCGTATCTCGATGGCTGTGTTCGTTGAGTATATGTGCATTTCGAATCATGTGCTTTCAATTGAGAAAAAATCAATCTTTTAATGTTGATATTATTTAATTTTGTGAATGAAAATGGATTAACTGTGCTTGAAACTACAATGAAAAAGATAATTAAGGTTTTGCTATGTTTCCACCAAAGATTCAACTCATTTTTATTTGTTTAATTTGATTAAAACAAATTATATTTTTTGGACACCAAAATGCAAATACACAGACCATAATGCATTATCTGTAAAACCAACTCCTCCACACAGGTTTTTCTTCACAAATTTTATATCGACTCCGATCCCCGACCCGAATCGAGCCAAATCAAGTTCATTTTAACTCGATTCAGTTATATAAAGAATTGAGACGAGCTTCAAGTTCGCTTCAATACCACATGTTAATGTAGTAGTCAACGAACAAACCCGCTTCTTGAAGTTTTTATTTTTTGTCAAAGCTGCAATTGTTAAACGATCTACATATTTTTATAAAAGCTCAATTTCCAGATGTTTTCTTACTGTTTCTTCATGCAAACTGTCCATTTTATAAGTTTCAGTTAGTTTTTTTTGCTGAAGTTATTTGTAACTTTTAATTTTCAAAAAAACTTTCTTCTATTTGTGTGTTTTTAAAAATTATTATTCTCACAGATCTTCTTTCAGTTGCCGATGCGTTTTGGAATTATCTATTTATACTATTTATAGAATGCCAAAAAAATAGATTATTGATGATATTTTTATAAAAAAAATAATAACCAAAGAAAACATTACTAAAAGTTGGTAAAAATTGAGGCTTAATTAATTTTCGACTCAAATATCTTTTCAAATATTTGGGATTCTGGCTTCCATATAATTAGAACTAATTCGAAATATTATTTTCAAAATTTGGAAAAGTTTTGAGAAAAATGGAACTTATAGTTTTTTTTTACAAAACATAAAAACCTTAAAAAAATAATATAAGTTGGCAAACATTGGTTTTCGACTCACATATCTTTTCAAAACTTTAAGATATTGGCATCAAATTACTTTTATCTGTAAAAAATATTGTTTTCCATATTCAATAAAATTTTGAGAATTGATAGTTTTTTTTACAAAAAAATGAAAACCTAAAAATAATCAATACTTTAACTTGGAAAATACTTTCGTCCGCCTCAAATAGCTTTTCAAAAATGAAAAACATTGACTTTTTTGTTCCACAGAAAATATTGTTTTCGTAGTTTTTTTTTAATAAAAATCCAACAGTCTGTTTTTTCATTAAAAAAAATAAAATCTACAAAATATAAAACGCAAATTTGGTAAAAATTTATGTTCGGTTCTTGATATCTCTCAAATTAATTTCATTCATCCAATTTGTAAAAGTTTAAGAAATGCTACTAAAATTGGTAAAAATTTGTATTTGACTAAAAATCTATTTAACAAATCTTGATTTTGCATCCCAGCCTCTTTTTTATTTATTTCTTCATTTATGTAAGTTCTTAAGACTGTGAATTAAATTAAAATTAGTTAAAAGCTTTTTAAAGCTATAGAAACATTTTTCAGAAAAAAAAAACAAAAGCAATTCAATAAAATGCATGATATCTCTATTTGAATCGATAGTACGGTCCATGTAATTTAATTTTTGAAGATTATTTCATGCAAATGTTGACCTTGGTTGCGCCTCAAATGGTCCATCCGGTTAGTCTAATTTTCGCATACTTTTTCCAACATTTCGGCCGGTATCTCACGAATAAATGCTTCAATGCTGTCTTCCAATGCGTCAATTGAAGCAAACTTGTCTGGACTATAACATAAGCTGACAAAAATAGTCTAAAACCGTTTAATCGCACGATCTAGGAGGCCAATTGACCGTTCTCGAACGTGAAATAAAATGTTCTCCGAACTGACCTATCAATAAGTCCTTTGTTGCGCGTGTTGTGTTACATGGTATGACATTTGACACCGTCTTGTTGGAACCAAATGTCATGCAAGCCAAGCTCTTGTATTTTGGGTTAAAAAAATTGGATTCGTGTCATCTTTGAATAAGTACGGTCCAATGATGCCACCAGCCCATAAACCGCACCAAACAGTGACTTTTCCTGGATATTGGTAGCTCTTGCAATGATTCTTGCTGATATTCACTCCAAAATCGACAATTGTGCTTATTAACGTACCCATTCAACCAAAAATGAGCTCCGGTCCTAAACACAATTAAATAGAAGAAACGCACGATGAACTTTCTTAACAGAGCACGGATTTTGATAATAAAATTCAATAATTTACAAGTTAGTGGAGTTTGTTTGTAAGACGATTCATGGTTAAATTATAGACCAAATTTAAGATGTTTGACTGTAAAACAAAACGTAAAACGTACGTCAGCTGTTTAAACCCTTGTTGCCAAAAAGATTACAACAAAAATACGTTTAAAATGCTATTTCCAATCTCTCTTCTTATTATCTGCCTCATGAGTAAATATTCGCCATCGCTTCCTGATTGAACATTAATTTCAAAAATATTTGAAGAACCTGCGACATCGGCCTGAGTCGTTGAGTCAACCTGTTATTTCATTGGAAGAATAGTTTTAAAAAATTTGTTATGCAAAGCGCAGCATGTATGTATTAATAATTTGGATCGTTTTTGTGGTTCATAGTGAGCACCTTAAATGCATCTCCACTTGAATTTCAGAACTCCATTAACTTGCTCAATTATTTTGAGACTGGCTTTGTGTGATTTGTTGAATAAACTCTCCTGTGATCTTTCGTGGCATGTTCTACCCGGAATGAGTAGCCATGGTGCCAATGGATATCATGAAATTCATGCCATCCAATAATCCTTAAATGAGCCATCTATACAGCCGATCACTCCTGGAAGTTTATAATTTTTCGAAAAAACATACACTTGTCTTTATTTGCTCTTTGCGGGTATAAATTTTGATCTATTCTGTATAAAGTTTTTCTTCGAAAACGTAAGGAAAATACTTCCAAGAATGTGGACGGGGCAATATCTGCATTGATCTCCGAAAATAATTTAGTTTTTTCGATGTTTGTAGTTTTTTTCCCTAAAAAAAGGAATAAGGACTTAAATTAATGAAGAGATACCCTTTAGGCCCAAAATATTGGTGCCTTGAAAAAAGGACAAGTGAAATCAAACCAATTTTTTAAAATTAGTCTTTTTGCACTTTAAAATATGGAATAAGACCAATTTTCAGCAGTTGGTTATGTTGCACTTTGACAAAGTGATAACTCCAATTTATTTTGAAAATGAGGACCAACTTATTTTTATGGTGAAGCATTTAACCCCCCTGCATGCGAAAACCATTGGATTTGAGGTAAGAACAAGTTTGAACGTATACAAAGTTGGGATGAATTTATGTCAATCCATATTATTACAATTAAAATAAAACCAATTTGGCTTTATTTCATATTGTTCATGTGTAACAAGACCAGCTGTTGAAAATTGGCTTTACTGCATTTACCTGCACCTATTTTCCTAGTTTTACAAGATTTTTGATGTAAAAATCAATATTTTTAAAAACATTTAGTTGTTTTAATTTTTTGTGCAAAGTACTGCTTATTTGATTCTTCTAAAAATGTTAAAGGAAATAAAAAAACATCGTTTCTTGAAATGAATAATTATTATGAAGTTAATATTGTTCGTAGTTCGTAAAACATTCAAGTTGGCGGGCGTTCGAAAAATACAAAGAAACCTTAAGTCTTCAAAATGGGAGAATAAATAAATACTTATAAATTCATAAAAATAATATAATGTTTTTTTTTCGCAAAAGAATTTAAGTCAAGAAATTCTTATTAATTAAAAATATATGCTGGAAAATTTTCAGGAAAACAATTATATTTCTATAAACTTTTTTGAAAAATATTAAAACTACGAATTATATAAAAACAAATTGCAGTTTTAAAGTTTTCTTGGAACATAAAATTCCATTCCAATGTACCTCTTATTTAAATTCTTAGCTTCATGTTTTCATATGTACTTAGAATTTTACAATATTGTGCTTTATTTATTTTTATATTGAACTACTTTACACAAAACTTATACTCTATCCTCTTCCAGCCATAATTGGAGACTTGTTTCCAAAAGAATTATTTTAAGGATGAAACTGAACTACAATATATGCATACTTAGTATATACATACAAACATATTTGTATTTTGTAGAAATAAATATTTTTCAGGTATTTTCATATTGAAGAACACACAAACTTTTAAATTGAAAGGAACAATATTCAGAATAAAAATTCAATTCTTGTTTCAAAATTAAAAAAAAAATATAATAATGGGAAAAATATCAACTCGACTAGATATTGAAGTAGTGTATACGATAAATATGTACACACATACACCCATGTAATAATATTTCGATTTTCAAGAGGATATTTTCTTATCGTTATTTTATCCTTTGGATCCTAAGGAAAGTAGGTACCTACAATGTTTTTTCCTTAACATTTTTGTATTGATTTCGTTTTTTTTCATAAACAATTTTATATAAAAAAATTGAGTTGCACTCATGTATCATGTTGGAATTGAAGAGAAGAGTATTTTATTAAAAATTGTTTAAATTATTTTGTATTCTGTTTTATTTCTTGTGAAAATATTTATGTGGAGGATACGATGATGAGAAATCATTGTTCTTATCGTACAAAATATCAAAACAACTTACTGCAGTTAAGGGCAAAATATTATTTATAGAGATTTAATGTAGTAAGTAGAAAAACCTAATGGAGAAATAAAGGATGTTACTATTTTTCTTATAGTATTCATAACGACGAATGAAAAGCTGTATTTCCATAATGTGGAAGCAGACATTTTTTAAAAGTGTTATCGATGATCGAAGAAATAAGTAAAAGAGTAAATAATTCATATTTTTCTAGAGTTTTAAATTCCTTAAACCTAAAATAGGTATTTCTGTACATGATTTTTGAATATATTTAAAACGTCTGCGAATTGTATCAAAAGTTATTACATTAAAATTTACATTCACAAATTTGAAATACAGCGAAAAAGTTAAAATTGAAAGAGTGCAGACTATTTTAAGATTAAAGATTGGTTTCATGGGTACACAAAAACTGATATTAAAAAAAAACATTGAAAATTAAAACTTTTGCAAAACCAAAACTCAATCTTATAGTGTTGGGCTCAAAATACTGCATAGATCATAAAACTGTATTCGAAATGCTGTTAATAAGGCTGAAAATAAAAAGCAATTTTTATTTTTCAGCCTACTAACAACCTTTTTTAAATACACCAATACCAAACATCTCAACATGAATTATGATTTTGTACAGGAAGCTATGTAATGATTGAAGATAGGTTCCAGAGTTACGAAAATACTTCTCTTTGAAAAACTAATTCAAAAAAGTAAATATTTTCAAACCGAAAATAATTTTAAATTCTATTACATTCATAAAAACAACAAAAAAACAATTAATCAATTTAAAACAAAATAAAATAGTCAATCAATATATATAAAAAAAGAGGCTGGGATGCGACCCACACTGATAACTTCCCATCTCGTCTGTCGATTTGTCTTGCTTAAAAAATTGTCTATATGTACTCGTATCAATTTTTAAGAAATTTGGGTTCTATTTTTAGTAGATTTTATTTTTTATGAAAAAACGGACTGTTGGATTTTTGTATAAAAATTACTACTATAATACTATTTTGTATTGTTTACTTATTTGGTTCTAAAAATTTTCGAAGTGCTTGCTGTAACTAGATCTATGGTATTATTCATTTTTTAAATATTTTCGGTTATAATGTTCATGAAATTTAAGGTTATAAAAATTGGAACAATGTCAAAACACCTTATGACTTTTTCAACATTCATAGAATTGAAGTTACCGCGGCGATTGATGGTAAAAGGGTAGCCTCCATTGTTAGAAAAACATTAATGAGAGTAACACTGATTTGAAGCTTATATATCGTTTTTGAAACAAAGTATAACTAAATGAACATTATGATTTCTTAAAAGGACATAATTTCCACACGGAAGAATTGAATTCTTTAAACAAACAAAATGTCTGCCTATGGACATATTGAACGTTTGAGATTTTAAGTTATTTCATGACAAATTATCCATGAATTTATTTTTTTTGTATAGTCAGAAGCTTAATACTAAAACGTACATACATTATAAATATATGCACATATAATGTGGTTTTGTCGAAAAGTCGTTATGTGCTAGATTTTATTATTATTGCACATTAAAACGGATGTCTTAACTTCTTATTTAATCAAACATTGCTAAATCGAGTTCAAATATCCTAGACCCTCAAATTTGAGGGTCTTATAAATCGAAGTTTTATCTCAGACTGAGATTCAAACCAGAGCTCGAACACCTGAGAAAGTGATGAAGAAATGAGTTAGAAATTATCCGAGTTCCGATTTTCAATAAACTAAGTTTTAGAGACTACATAATTGTCAAGGAAAAAAAATGATCCGCAGTAGTGCGATTTTTATATTTGAAGGTTGATGCAATTGAATATTTGCCATAATAATTTATCAAAAAATTCCAAATAAATAGCGAAATGCAGTAAAATCGTGTAAGATGATTTTTGGTAGTTGACTATCAAAATCAAGACAATACGTCTGAGTAATGTGATAGCCGATTTCAAAGTTTTAACCAAACAATTTTAAATAAAAAAAAAACTGGGGTTTGTTCGTAGAATAACATGTGTTGTTGAAGTGAGCCTAAAGCGAGTCTAGAGCGGGAATAAATTCTTTATATAATTGAAGCTTGATTCGCCTCGATTCCGGTCGGAAATCGGAGTCGATCCAAAATTTGTGAAGAAAAAACCTCTATGGGGAAGTTGGTTTTACAGATAACGCACTATGGTCTGTTTATTTGCATGTTTGTGTACAAAAAAAATTAGTTTTGTTTTAATCAAATTAAAAAAATTGCACATACGAGTAGAGTAGATAGCATATTCTAATACGGTGATGAACTATTCAGTTCTTCATTGTTTAACACCAATCAAACCATCTCACTTGCACTTCATAAGAAACATCGATACACCATTTGCATTTTAAAACGTGCTGTCAAACTTAATCATCTTTAAATCTTCTTGTGCGGTGCAATTACCAAAAAGATTAATTTAATCTAAACTGAGATAAACCTTTGGTGGAAACATAGCAAAACTTAATTATATTTTCCATTGTTTTCTCTTGCAAAATAAGCACAGTTTATCCATTTTCATTCACAAAACTAAATAATATCAACATTAACAGATTTTTTCCCAATAGAAAGCATATGATTCGAAATGCACATATACTCAACGAACGCAGCCATCGAGATACAAACGCAATATCAATCGTACCAACATTTGAGAACGAAATCACATAAGATCCATTTGAGACTCGTATAAATGTGAAAAACTTATCCGTAGTAAGATTCTACTTTAACTTTTATCGGTAGTATTTATACTGCGGATATTGTTTTTGTTATTCCTGTAAAATCCTACTTTTCTATTGATATATTTTTCATCAAAATACGGGTATTTCCTTTAATACAAGTTTTGTCTGATCATAGAGCCTATCTATAGTGCGGTGAATTTTGTTTTATCTTTGAGCCTATTCTTCTTGATGGCTTTCCAGAAAATCGACGGCTTTTCCTATTTTGGTGCAAATCTCTTACTGAAAAACTAGCTCCTGATCTAGGAACAGTGAGTTCTTCTTCGATTATCGATTTGCTTGAATTTTTACTGCAATCAGTCACAAGCTGTGCATCTGGTTCAATTTGTTGACACTCCACCGGAGCATTAGAATCATCGAAGTCAAGAATGCATCTGAAAGCTTCTTGAAGTGAGGGACTGTTTTCTTTTTCTTGGGTTTGCTTTTTTTGTTTTTTGCTGCGAGAAGCTTATCTAAATAAAAATGCGTTTCCGCAACCTTCTATCGAATCCATTATACAAAATTTTCCAATCAAAAAAGGATTTGATTGGTGAACCTAGGCTATTGAGCTCAGCTATGAGCTACCATTTTCTTCCAAAATGTTGCCAAATCTTCTTTTTCCCTGTAGGAAGTAAAGACAGTCGCCATTTCTGTATTTTTGTTCATAATACTGATTAGAAGTTGTAGAAATTCTATTGATTACAGGATGTCACGATACGAATTTTTCGAACATAGGAAATATTTCCAGGAAATATAGTTTACTATAGGGCCCGTTGACTTCAAACCTATTCTATCTTATAGAAATATTCAAAAAATTGGATTAAATTCTCGAATGTTCAATAGAAAATTTATAAAACTTCAACTTTGTGATGCACACTCTTTGAAAATTATTAAATGTAAACTAGGCTTTTTACAAAATATGTATATTGTAAGTATCTTTTTGAAACTATAAATACAATTTGCTTTAATTTCTGTGGATTAAAAAAACGTTTATTTTTTACTTTAGACAATTTCAACCTTTAATGTGAAAACTATAGAAATAAGGTATTGAATTTAAAATCAATAAAAATAATTAATGTATCAATACTGTTTTAAGTCATGTTTTATTTTTCCACAGAAATATTTTTTTTGTAATTTACTATGAAGTGAAATTTTAAACTTTAAACATTTCCACAATTATTTTATTGAAAAAAAATAATCTTTGGTTCTAGAGAAAATAATTTATAAAAAGCATTCATCAAAAACAAGCTTTAAAATTAATACTGTTCACAATTTCCAGTGAATTTAAATTATTTATAATTGTGAATTTTGTTTATTTTTAAAGTTCACCATAAAGTATCGATATCTAATTGTTAACATAATGAAAACTAATTTAAAAAATTAAATTTAAGATAAAAATAGATTTAAAAATAAAATCCCAATAAAAGAATGCCTTGACCTCAACTCAACCTTACTTTCTTTTATGATATTGAATAAATATTGAAAAGTGATTTAAGAAATACAAAAAGAATTTATTAAGGTAGTTTCTGCTGTCTTTTTTCTTTCTTTAAAACTTATGTCTGTTTGTGTGTCCAATCAATTACATTTACCCTTGAGATTTTTGTTTATTTAACATCAATAAAAAAGAAAACATTTTGGGACCATTTTTGTTTTCAATTGAATATTTAAAATATTTGTAAAGGATAAAAGTTGAAGGGATTCTGTTTCGAATTTCTTTCCTTCGAATTGAACCCTCATTCATCATTAAATGGTTAAATATAAACAATTTATCAACACCTTTTATATAAATAATGGGAGGAACTTTGGGTAACCCAATCTTGTTGAAATTCTCTTTGTTAACCACATTTTTTAGTATAATAAAAGTATTGCAAGACACAAACAAAGAAAATAAAAATACCACAACCTTAAAACTTTGTTATGGTCTAAGGTTGTAATGTGGTTTGAAATTATTTAAGACTTTGAGACATAACAGTTATCAATGCGATTTAATATTTTGAATGACAAATAAATATTTTTTGTTTAAATGAAAAAAAATGATTAAATAAAAATGTTTGTTGAAAACATTTATAAAGCATTTAAATTTTTGAAGTTATATTGTCTCAGTGAGTATGGTTCCATTCAGGGATGGACTTCATCTCGAAATATTACCAAAAGGCAATAAAAGAGTTAGTTAATTTATTTTTTGTCTTCAATATTTTTTAATTAGCTCTTATCAGACTTATCATTCTGTAGATTTAAATATCGTAAAATTGAAAATACAAATCGTCCTTCGAGGTTTTAGACCTAAGGCAACACAGAAAAAAATAAAACGTTGAACAGCTATAATAACAAGAGATCGCCAAATCTTTCTCCGAATGAGTCACAAGTAACGTCTTTGGAAAACCTCTGCCAATAAGACAATTTATCGAGAACCAGTGGCAATATTGCCAAAATGCAATCAGACAAACCGACTCTGACGTGCTGGGTTTCAAGCAACCACAAACTAGAAACCCCTGGTTTGATAAGGAATGCCAGCAGGCACATGCAGCTAAACAACAAGCAAGCAAAATGGCTCGACATAGAAGGACGAGAGCGTCTCACGAGCTCTATGAGCAAAAGAGGCGAGAGGAATACCGACTTCTCAGAAGGAAAAATATAGGGCATGAGAAGCGTGCGGTCTAAGATGTTGAGAGGTTCAAAAACAAAAGTGAAGTTCGAAAGTTTTATGAGCAGGTAAAATGAAATTTACAATAACATAAACCTCGAACCGAAGGCTGCAAAGACGAAAGTGGAAACATCACAGAGGAACCGCAGTAAATGCTGAATATATGGAAGGACCACTTCTGCAGACTGTATAACGCCGATAACGAACAGAATTCCGCTGCCACGCAGGATGATCCATTCAACATAAATGACGAAAGCCAACAATCCGATCTTCCCAACTTAGACGTTGTAAAGGTTGCCATATCTAGCCGAAGTTGAACAGAGCCGCTGGAGCAGATGGCTTGAATGCCGAACTCTTCAAAACAGAGTGAGAAAATTGAGTTATAAGAATGCAGTATGAAGAAACCATGCCCGATGAATGGAACCTTTGTATTGCTTGCCCGATTCTGAAAAAAGGAGAACCAATCAACCACTTAATATATGCCGTAATATATGAACGTCTAAGGCTTCTCGTCAATAACCTTATAGGTCCATATCAGTGTGTTTTTAGGCCATGAAAGTCCACAGTCCATCAAATATTCACATCCCGGCATATCCGCGTTGCTGTATAAAAACTTGGAACATGATTGGAGGTGAAGGTGGAACGACAAGCTGTACGGGCTGTACAACGACGTAGACTTAGCCAGAAGGATGAGATGGAACATTTCGTGTAAAGCGCATGGAAAGCAATGCAACGGCCCGAAAAGTCTTCGAAACTACACCCACATGACAGCGCAGTAGACGAAGACGCCGGATCAGTTGGATTGTGATACTGTGGATGCCTAGCTAGGGACCAAGCTAAATGGAGAAATTTGTTGGGTGAGGCCCTAGTTCACACATGTTAGGTTAGGTTAGGTTAAAGTGGCTGTTGGTTGGGAAGTCCAACACACTAAGACCTAAGTAAGTAAGTTTTATTAACTTACCATAGAAAGTTATTGTAATGGGTCCGATTTGTCAAATTGAAAATTTTGACATTTCTCGAAGTTTCAAGGTCCCAAGAGTCGCAATAAAAGATTTTTAGAAAGATGTCTGTAGTGCGTGTGTACGTACGTTCGTACGTCCGTAGAACGATTCCAATAATTTTTGTTATACTGATAATAAGGCAGAAAGATGCAGAAAGGGCTCTTAAAAATATTTCGTGGGTGGTTTTTTTACCATAGCAGTTTGAAAAAAAAGGTGAAAATTTTGGTTAACCCTAAATATCTTACGAACCAAAAACGCTGGAGACTTGTATTAAATTTTATATAATAAACTGTAACGTGATATCAAAGAAGTATATTTTTCGAAAAAAATCAATTTAACGGTATTTTATAAATCAAAAAACTGGAAAAAAATTAGTCACCTCCAAAATTTAACGACTAAAATATGAAAAACAATTTTGTGCAACGAAGAATAATGTTTTTGACATCTTATAAAATTTTGAGAAAAATCGAACTGACAGTTTTTTTTATAAAACATAAAAATCTAAAAAATAATTACTTAAAGTTGGTAAAAATTGAATATCGATTTAAATATCTTTTCAAAACCTTGAAATTTAGGCTTCAAACTTATTTATATTATAAGTAATATTGTTTTCAACATTAGGGCAAATTTTGAGAAAAATCGAATTGACAGTTTACAGATAGTACGCAAATTTGGTAAAAATTGATACGAGTACATATAGACAAACTTTTAAGCAAGACAAATCGACAGACGGGATGGGAAGTTATCAGTGTGGGTTGCATCCCAGCCTCTTTTTTAAAATAGGACTCTAGTTGAAAAGCTGTCAATGCTGTGATATTTTGAATGTAACTGACAAATAAAATCAATGCAACGAAAGCCGCTCCAATAACAATTGTGAACATTTGCAGAAAAAAATAAGACACCAATGTTACTTTCGTAAGAAAGGGGTTCTGGTCATCTTATGGCTCGAAAAGGTGAGTACAATTGACTAACAAGATCTTATAGTTTAACCCTTTAATACTATTTTCAAGAATTCAAGAACTTTGAGATGAAATTCATGATGTTGAATGATGTTGCTTATGACGATTTCATGTTTAGACATAGTGTTGCAACTCTAACCAATTAAGCTGTTTCCCAAGGCTCTCTGACTTTTAGTACACCCCTGGTTAAAATGTGTCACATTTGCTCATTGATGCATTTATCGTCACGTTACGTATACAGTAAATTAAAACCGCTCCATGAAACTTTGCAAAGCTATTCCCTTTTGCAATTGCAAGGAACTGTCAACAACAACAATTTTATATTTCACACATCGATTTGTTGTAAAACTCAATTCGAATGTATTTTATCAATGAGTTATCCTGTTGATTTTACATTATAGATCGTTAACACCTCAAGACATATTTTCTGGGACATCGTTTAATTATTGGTAGAAGCAAACAAGTCAACAACTAACCTCTACTTCATTAGGCTACCATTGGCATTGGAACGTGTAACCTAATCGTCGAAAATTTAATTACTGACAACATCAAGAAAACCAATATTTCCATAATGTCAATTTTAATGCTCAAATAATTTTGTAGCAAGTTTTGAGAAACCCAAGATACCAACAAAAGTAAACCTCTTCTTCGTAACCTAGGAGCTAGTCTCTATAAGTTTAACATGAGTAAACATACAAATTCGAATTTCTCCTCTGAGGAATCATAAACGAATTCCTTTTACCAAATCTAAACCAAATTAGTAATGAGTACCTATAAATAAAGCCTAGATACAGTCGACGTAACGATTGACATTATAAATATACTCAATACTTCCAATAATTTGCATTACCATTGGTTTGAAATATTATCTCCATCTTCATTTACACAGAATTTTAGATTAATTTTTCTTAAGAAAATTCCATAACGATGATGTTTGACTACTTATAGAATTTGTTTGTTCAATATTTTCTAAATTTAACCGAATTTTTCCATTCTCCTAAGAACAAATCGTATTAAAAAATGTAGAATGCAACCTCCTGAGCAAAGACATTATGTACCAAATACCTACACGTTAGAATATTTTCAAAATAATTGGTTTCTGACCAAAGAAATGTTCTTTTAAAATTTTATTAAATCCTATGCCATGCCGCATCCGTATCTACATTACATGACTCTTTAGATTGCATACCTCTGCAGAAATATACAAAAATATGTACGTAGACTTGCAGTACATTTCCATTTTCATTTTGTCAAGGACAAAAATAGTAAATTGCCAAAATTTTATTACAAATTCCAAAACCACAAACATTTTATCCGTTTTTGAAAATCATTATTATATTATCGTCTATGCTGCAATTCTCAATTCTTGTGTTGGGGATGATAGATTTTTCCTACGTACTTTTTGGTTGGTTTCTGGATTTGCTATGTTTTTTAAGCGTGTGCACATTTATAGTCCCAGGTATATCATCAATCTACATGTCTAACAAAAACAAAGTATTATAAGCGCTTAAAAGGCTTTATGCTTACACGAGGCGGGCAATTTAAAATAAATGAAGTGATGGGGTGCCTAACTCTGTCTCTATCTCTTTCTATTTTACTCCCTATTCGTATCTATCTTTGATATAGCCTTTCAATAAATAAAATTTATGACCTCGAACTTATTCAAAGTTAAATCAATCGATATCCGAGGAGAAGTAAAAGATAAGATGATAAAATAATACCTACTCAATATCTCGTACTCAACTCATCCAACAAACCGCCACCATTACCATCACCACAGTCGAAAGCAAACTTGTGGTTTATTATCCTGATTCATCTTTGGGATGTCGAAAAGCTTAGGCTTCCCATATTTTTGTTATCGTCTTTCATAAATTTAAAATCCCACAATATCTATTGCATGTCCCATGGTTTTTGGGGGAATGAAGACTTCTGAAATCTGAAGGAATGAGAAAACTTTTTACTCTTTTGAAGACTTTTATATGGTATGGTCCTGGCTTTGACTGTGATAGCAGGGGGTGTTCTATACTCAAGTACACGACAGGGTCACACGTGTTGGATGGCATTTATGAAAAGATCAAATTCAAAAAGAAAAAACCACTTACACACTTTTTAGCACAGGAAATTGTTTTTTATTGAGGTTTACTTTATGGCTATTTTGCTTTGTTGGGTTTTGATGGTGGCAAAGATATTAATTTTTAGAAGTTTTTAAATGCTTCATTTTAAGAATAAAATTAAAACAGTATGAAGAAAATCATTTTCATATTTAATTACATCAAAATTAAGTAAATTATAATTTTTAACTAGTAAAATGTACTTAAATAAAAAAAAATTAGGTGGCGCCATAGTCCTTGAAGAACCAGCGCCTAGTGATTTATAACACTCAACCATTCCTGTGTGCGAGTAATTGCGGGGATGGAGGGGACCTACAATTTATATGCCGAATTCGAACGGCTAATTTTTGAAAACTATTTTTCATGACAAGAATTACTCTTAGAGGATTTGTCAATTCCTCGCAAGAGGCAGTACCCCTGAAAAAAGTTAAGTGGCACAGTCAGGGATTGAACCCAAGACCCCTTGCATGACAGTCCAACGCACAAACCATCACGGTAAGGGTACTACATGTACTTATATAGGGTTTTTAAATTTACACGGAAGATTTAGGTGCACCGTGGCGGCCATTTTATTTTGGTGACATCTGTCAAATCTTTTGTTTGTTATTCACTTGTTTATACTTAATCATGATGGCATGTTACACGACTAAACATCACGTTCAAATGGTAAAAACTTACTATTAAAATGAGTGTTTTTTAACACAAACGTTAACAATTAGCCAACACCGTGTGGCCCTATTATGCTCTATAGACGTAAACGTCATATGGTTGCAGAACGGTGCTACGTGCCTTGCAGAAAACGCCACGATTGAAATTTGTATCATCTACCCACCATTGTTCATGAACCCTATTTTATGTTCCTTTGACTTTTTCGAAAGAAGAAGCTCAGCTAAAATGTATAGTAAGGTGTTTGTATTTTGATTGCATCAAAATATAGTTCAATTTGTAGTTATAACGTCTTTAGTTTGTAATAACTTCAAATGGCAGTCTTTCTTAAAAGAGAAATTATTGTATACAGACAGGAAGAAATGAGATTTTAAAGATTACGACTTTAGTTTATATAGTTTCTCATTTCATTTTTTAAGTTTGGAAAATATTGGTTCTTCACAAAGACTATTTCCCTACATTATTGCTCTAATTTTATTGAATTAGGTTTAAATAATTAAAAAAAGTCTTCATATTTCCAAAAATAATTAAGTAATAATATGATATCAAATAATTAACAAGTTAAAATTGAACTTCTTTTTCCGTCTCCTTTCAGAGTACCATTTTGCTTATAAGTCTGTTTTCTTACAAACGTTAAATATTCACGGTTGTAAGAAAAAGGACTTATAAAATAAGTTATAGATGTTAAGTCTTTTCTACCGCAACCATAATGTTCATATCCAAAAATGTCATAAAGCCCAGAATTTGAAAAAATCCCAAAAAAAAAGAATGTTGCATCGCCCTAATAAATTTTAAATATATAATCGCTCAAAATTGTCATTTTGCCCAAAAGAATTTTAAATTTCTTATAACATTTATTTTTGACATTAATAAAACATAATGAAATAAGGCCCAAAAAAGGGAAACGTCAGCGTCATAAAAAATTTCACTAAGAAAACGTAAAACAAAATCAAATAAAATGTCAAATCACCAAAACCAACTGTCAATTTCGTGTCGCCCATATTTAGAAATGTCATAACGCCCAACATTTTACAATAAAAAAACATTTTGGGTGGTTGACTTCAAAGAAACATTGCACACACACCACCTTGCACCTATCATAAATCCTTTATAATTATAGTGAGGATAAGTAGCCAGTTTGCAAGGGGGCAGCATGCCCTTTTTTTATATATTTAACTGTTTATGAGCCATAATGTTAGGTTCTAACACTGTGAGCAAACCATTACGATCTAATTTACTTTAAAAATGGCCTTATTTCTTCTTCTGAAATAAAGCTAAACACATTTGTTACGCTTTCTTGAAATTCCGAGCTTTTGAGCAATCTGGCATTATTTTAATGTTTGAGTTTAGACGATAAAATTTAAAACTCGAAATATCGTATAGTGTTGATATCAGAAATTTTGTCAGAATGTCCCAACGTTGAAACAGATTACATCTTTTGGGCAATATGGTAACAAGTAATTTAGGCATTATGATACTTTGAAATTGTTTTTGGGCTTTAAATTTTTTTCTTTCCAAAAAGTTGTTGATGATAAAAGTATTTTTGGCCGATATAAGATTTGCAGTTATTTTATTGGGCAGTATAAATAAATATTTCTTTTTTATTTGGAATTTCATTAACCAAAAATGTGGAAACGCCCAAAAGTAAGTTAATATTTCCAAAAACGAACAACAATAATATATTAATACAATTTTTTTGGACCTAAACCACTAGTTTTAATCTTATGTAAATGTGAACACTTTTTACTTGTTTATGGTTGTCCTGTGTGGTTCAACGTTGCCCCTTCCCAGATGAAGAAGTTTCGGGTGCTCAAGTGGCAGTGTTTACGACGCTGTACCGGCTTATATCGAACAGCCGAATCTTCTTATGTGCATTAATATTCAAACGAGGTCCTGTACAACGGGGCTCGAATCAACAGAATTGACAATTTCGTGATAAAACTCGTTCGAGGTCACATTGCAAGAGCTATGCCTTCGACCAACAATTTAATTTTCGTGGTGTTCTATAAGAACGACGAGTATTTTGAAAGTACTCGCTTGGGCGGGTTCATTCCACCAGAGGCATTCCTCTTTTTATATAGATGCGGTCGAATACAGAAAATATAATTCGATTGTTAACGGTCAAACATTTCATCTTCAAATGTCTCGTAATAAGGAAATAAAAACAGCTACAATTTATCTTCTCTGAAGACTTGTAGCAACCATATAATTCACAGTAGCTCTATGCAGCTCATATTATATGTAATCTCGATTTATTCAAGAAAATACGAGTCAATACAAGGTGTAATGGTCATCTTCTGATGAGCCCAACTAGTACAGGGGCGAAACGCATATTTGAACACCATGCTGGTTTATTTTTATATTCATTTTTCATGATTTTAAATCATATTTATTAAACTAAACGGTGGTGTTCAGAAAAAATAATTCGACTGTTAACAGTCAAACATTTCATCTTCTAATACAGGATAGATTGGCAGTTTCGCTAGACTACCACATCAGACGACGAACCGTGGATAGGCGACTCCTGTACAATCGGGACGTTATGGAACAGGGCGGAGCAGAGCTCATTCGGTTCAGTGGGGCTGTGTCCGAACGGGACTGAACTGATAGGGTGAAGTAGGAGAACCAGTTTTGGTGGCTTCAATCGGCACTTGATATTGGGTAGTCGGGATGAGCCTTGGCCGGCTTACATACTTGTTCTATAGTTTTAGGGTTTAGCTTTAAGCAGAATTGTCATGGTGGCACAAAAAAAATACAAAAAAAAAACAAAAATAAAAAAAAGGCAACAAAATATAAAAAACAAAAAATGTTAGATAGTTAGATTTTCTGCTGTGGTTGTTCTTGTTTTAAGTAGTTTATAGGTAGAATAGATAGTTTAAGTTACCTTTCACTTTTATATTAGGGACTTATTTTAAGTTGTTTTAAGTAAAACATATCGATATTAGTTTTTTCGTATTCTTTTACAAGGCGACATTGATAGTTTCACATTTTAGTGAAGAAAAAAACCTTGCACTTATTCCTTTAGAGAGCCAGACGTTAATTTTAATTAAAAAACAAATCGGTAGTGTATTTGATTATTGTAGATCACAGCAAAAACTTTGTCGAGTCTCCACATTTAAAGATTAAGGTGTTAATTCCAATTTAGAATGTAGGTACACATCACATTAATCTTATTGTTAATAAAGCAAGTTCTAAGCTTGGTTTTATAAAACGCTGGGCAAAGGAGTTCAATGATAGCTATGTTACTTTGCCATATGTTGTGTCTATGCTAACAACTAACACTTGCACTAATGAAAATCCTCTGATTCGTAGTTTGAAGCTTGCTAAGTTAACTACTGTCTGAAAATTCAAAAGTGTAAAAGAAAGTAGATTCACGTTCACCAAAAATAAAAAAGAGGCTGCGATGCCACCTACACTGATAACTTCCCACCCCGTCTGTCGATTTGTCTTGCTTAAAAGTTTGTCTATATGTACTCGTATCAATTTTTACAAAATTTGCGTAAATTTTTGTAGATTTTATTTTTTTATAGAAAAAACGGACTGTTGGATTTTTATATAAAAATTACAGAATATCGAAAACAATATTTTCTGTGAAATAAAATATGTTTGAAGCCAATATTTTTAATTTTTGAAAAGCTTTTTAAGTCGAAAGTAAATTTGCACCAAGTTTTAGTATTGTCTTTTTTAGGATTTTTATTTTTTATAAAAATAACCGTCAATTCGATTTTTCTCAACATTTTATCATATGTCAAAAACATAAACGTTTTGGAGATGATATTATATTGTAGTCGTAAGATTTTGGGGGTGACAAATATTTCTTACAGTTTTTTTGATTTATAAAAAAAACCGTTAATTTGATTTTTTCAAAAAATATACTTCTCTGATACATATCACTTTACAATATATTATATAAAATTTAATTCAATTCTCTAGCATTTTTTGTTCGTAAGATATTTAGGGTTAACCAAAATGCTCACCTTTTTTTTAAACTGCTATGGTATAAAAAAAACCACCCACGCAATTCTCTTGAGAGCCCTTTCTGCATCTTTCTGCCTTATTAGCTGTATAACAAAATATATTTGAAGTCGATATCTCTTCTAGTTCTTGAGCTATGGAAGACGAAAAAAACGTAGCGAACGTACGGACGTACGGAAGTACGAACGTACGTACAGATGCACGCACATAAATCGAAAAAACTGACGAAAAAATAGAAATGTATTTTTGGATAAATACAAATGTTTTCAATTTAAGTGTTTCAAATTTGATAAACTAGTGTTTAATTCTTAATTATCCTTTGAAAGCAATAAACCCAGACATAAAAATTAAACAAACTTTCATTGGATGTAAACAAAATTTTATCTCTGACGGATCTGTCAAATCAAAAACTTAGAAATTGAACTGCGTTTTTCGTCGCTTAGTTTTGAAGCTTTAGTATTTGGTATCAAGTATCATTTAAATTTAATTGAATCAAAAATTTGACATTAGCTTCTTCCAGTTTTGTCGAAATCAAGTAATTTGTTTGCATGAAGTCAATAGGTCCCCTTTATAGAAGTCTGCCTTTTATATCAAATTTACGAGTATGGAAAAATTTATTGAAGTCAAAAGATAAACTTATCGAAAAGGTTATAGCAATACTATAACTCAAAATGTATAAATATCCATATAACAAAACAAGCGTGTGACTATTTAAATTTCCGTCACGGAGGGTTGGTTGTTATTTGTGTTGAGCTTGATATTTATTTAGTAGATACGCGATTTCCTCGCCTCGTCTTTGGCTTTACGCGTCATCATAAAACATCTGCTGTCAAATAATAATTCCTCTTAAAATCGCGATCGCGATATAGAATAATTAAAGTATACAGCGCGAATCAAGTCAGGAGGAGGCGTAGTATCTTTTATTTATTTCATGAATTTATACCGGCAGAACATCATTATCCAATTAGGATGTAAATTGGGTGATTATTCATGTTTTGTATGGGTGGGGCGCGGCGCCATCGAAAAAATAAAACCAAGCGGAAATTTGAAATTCAAGGAAGTTTTTTTTTTGATTTATTTTATTGTTTGAAATTTATTCACGACTTCCAAACAATATTGCTTTTAATATGGCGGACGACTCGAACAAGGATAAGAACGAGAACAAGGATTTGGGGTTTTATTTCCAAAGGCCACAAAATTCTTCTTCTGAATTTAATGTATCTTTTTTAAGTACCTATGCCATGTGTAGATACTTTTATCCAATCTTAAAACACACAGAATAAAATGTTATCTACATTTCGATGGTGTTGAAAGAGAAATTATAATTTTATTATTGAAGATGCGTGAAATTTGCTATTTTTTCGTTTTGTTTCTTATGTGATTTATTACTGGAAATGGGGACGGGGGTGAAAGTTGGGAATGGAGATGGCGAATTGTTCGACATTAACTTTAAGAATAACAATGAAAAGTGTAAATTGCTTTTGTCTGCGGAATTAAAATGTTAATGGCAGACAAAGCGTTAAGATTTTCAACTTCAATGCGTAAATGAAAAAAACGAGGTATATCTTATTCCTCCACGAAAGGAACAGAATTAAAGATGATTTACATAAGCACGAAATATATATAGCAATGAATTTTATTGCTTGATGATAATTAATATTTAAACAATTATATTAAGGTTATGGAATGTGGTGAGATGTGATTTCAAAAGACTGAAAGGCGAGACAATATAAATTATACAATTTCAAAACAATTAACTTTGACGAAGTGGTTTATCTTGTTTTTTTTTGGAATTTAAAGAAAGTTCAAGTTCTTTCAAATCTTTCCATATGATATTCACTGCCTTCGACATGATGGATAAGGAAGAATGGGATCTGCTTGAGATGATACTATCGACAGAAATTTGGAGAAGAGTCTGTATCTTTTGAATTAATGGAACAAGTTATTTATATTGCTTCTGAGAATATTGATCCACGTTTAGAATAAGACAATCTATTAATGACATTGCACCGTATTTTGTATTCAAACTAAGGTTTAAGGGCTTTTAAAGTTCAGTTAAGGCATTAGAGACATACAAAAAAAAGAGACCTCATGATACATAAAAAAAACGAATATTCATCGAAAAATCATCTTCCCTGATTAGAACAGTTTTCATCTCGGAGACTTATTATTATATAAAAATACTTTATACTTATACTTTGAAAATATCAAGGATTTCTTAACGTGTGGTGATGTGGAAAATATATTGGTAGTGGGAGACCTTAACGCAAGAATAGGGAATGAAGAAGGGGTTGAGAATGCCCGATTCGGAAAAGCAAGATATTCAAAAGACACAATTAAAAATTCAAGAGGAAGTCAAGTGATTGATGTCTGGAACACTTTCGGCCTCCGTTTATTGAACGGTGTAAGTGATGGTGATAAATTTGGTGAATTAACATTAGTGGGAAAATAAGAAAGTACGGTCATTGACTACAGTTTGGAAGGTCGTGACTGGGGAACAGTTTTTAAAAATCTGCAAAAAGAAAAGAAACCGTTTTAAAACCATATGGAAGACCAAAATGAAACTAATGCAAAAATGGAACTGATTCCCAAGCTACGCTGGTCAAACGAATCTGCATCCATTTATAGAACACGTTTAGACACACTTTTAATGATGGAACAATACGACTTAAGCCTGAACCAAATTGAAAAAAGCATTAAAGGACCGTACCAAATACTGATCAACAGATAAAGAAAAACTGAATAAAGATAACCATTGCTTGACAAGGAATGCATGCAGGCTAGAAGCCTTTCTTACGCTTGGCTGAGTGCATATCGGAAGGCCAATACAAACTTCACAAAAGGAATGTACATGGAGTATAATCAGAATTATAAACTTCTCTGCCCAAAAAAGAAAAAAGACTATTATTATTATTATTGATCCACAGTTGATCAAATATTTACATTACGGCAGATCCTGGAAAAAACTCAAGAGCACCAAATCGACACCCACCATCTTTTCATCGATTTCAAGGCCGCATATGACAGCATCTACAGGGACGAGCTGTATAGAGCCATGTCTAGTTTTGGCATCCCTGCCAAACTCGTCCGTTTGTGCAGGATGACCATGGAGAATTCACGCTGCTCCATAAAGGTTGGAAACAACTTAACAGAACCTTTTGATGTCAAAAAAGGTTTTAGACAAGGTGATGCGCTGTCATGCGATTTTTTTAACATCGTGCTTGAAAGAATAGTGCAGAGCTCACACGTCAACACTAGAGGCACTATCTTTCAAAAGTCTGTCCAATTACTGGCATATGCTGATGACATTGACATAATCGGAAGAACTCAGCGTGATGTCAGTGGGGCTTTTGTGAGTATTGAGGCAGAGGCGGCAAAAATGGGTTTAACGGTTAATGAGGGCAAAACAAAGTACATGATGTCGTCTAGAAAGGACATACAACACCGACGTTTTGGTCAAAACGTCACAATCGACAGACGTAACTTTGAGGTAGTCAAGTACTTCGTCTACCTAGGCTCCGCTGTAAACGCAGAAAACAACACCAGCGCTGAGATCAAACGCAGAATAACTCTTGCTAACCGCTGTTTCTTTGGATTAAGAAAGCAATTGAGTGGTAATGTCCTCTCTCGACGGACCAAAGTGTTGCTATATAAGACCCTTATCATCCCCGTCCTGCTATACGGTGCAGAAGCATGGACCATGACAAAAGCGGATGAAAGCACCTTGGGTCGCTTCGAGAGAAAAGTTCTTCGTGTGATCTACGGTCCCGTATGCATCGAAGGGGAGTGGAGGAGAAGATGGAACGACAAACTGTACGGGCTGTACAGCGACGTAGACTTAGCAAGAAGAGTAAAAGTCCAACGACTAAGATGGCTGGGTGACGTAGAGCGCATGGAAACCAATGCTCCGGCCGGAAAGTCTTCGAATCCGCACCCACAGGACAGCGCAGTAGAGGAAGACCGCGGATCAGGTGGCGCGCACAAGTGGAAGGTGGCCTCACCCAACTTGGAGCGCGAAACTGGAGACATCTAGCTAGGGACCGAGCTAGATGGAGAAGTTTGTTGGGTGAGGCCCTAGTTCACACAGGAGTGTAGCGCCACCTTAAGTAAGTAAGTAGGAGGAAGATTGGGTGGAAGTGAACAGTGGCACTATAATGGTGAAAGAGAAGAGTTAGTGAAAGAATACAAATATCTAAGAGTCTGCTTTACTAAGAACTTGAGCATTGAAAAACATCTCACTGCAAAACTTGTTAAGGCGAAAACAGCTATAAACGTAGCAGGGAAGCAATTTTTTAATAATAAGGATATTTTGCATTCCAGTTAATTTAGGATCTTCGAAGCTATATCGGAATCAGTTGTGTTTTATGCGATGCAAGCTTGGGGAGGTCGGAAATATGAACAAGTGGAAAATCTGCTTAGGTCTTACATAAAACGAATTTTTCACCTTCCTTTGAGTACACCAAGATAAATGATCAGGTTGGTAACTGGTTTATCGCCTTTATTTATAAAAATACTCAAGCTGCAGGTCGATTACATCGTCAAAGTTCTGGATATGCCAAGTTATCGTCTACTAAAAAAGTAGTCCTTCAAACAATCCAATCCCGAAGTGGATGGTTTAAAGACTGGATGGAACAAGCCGAGCAGTGGATGTTCACCTTAACTTAAGTTACCTTGCCTCTTCAAAGCCAACTTTATATCGACTAAAAGCTCGTCTGGATGAAGCATCAAGAGAACAATACACTAAGCAATACCAATTTTAAGCAACTTGTGCAACTTGAAAGAGCGCGATAATGTCTTTGATTTTCTTAGACGATGTGAGATATTGAGAGATATAAGAAGACTTTTCCTAGGTAGTTACTTTCTTTAAAATACTGAAATCATTAGCCTTCTACAGGAAGAGGATGTCACAAACTTATATATATAATTAAAAAATCATATATACAACAACGAATTGCGAAAGCTCAAAATGCTAGAAGTTTGCGTTGCATCTCTCTCACTCAAAGGACGCGGATGTCTATGATTGCGGCATATGCGGCTGGAGCTCCGCAGAGAGAGAACGCAAAACATGAAGATTGGGGAAATCAACATAATAATCCCAGAGGTAACCATCTTTTTAATTTGATGAATCTTTACAGCGTTGAATATGGCTAATGAAAATCCATCGTATCCAAGAAGCCGCTCTTTTCTAACAGACAGTCGATTACGAAAGTGCTCACTGCAGACTGGCTGCTTTAATGCAGATTCCGAAGGAACCTGTTGAGTTTGACAGTAAGATGCGTTGGCCTCATTTCACAAACGCCTTAGCTAGAGAACATCGTTCGAGTGACATAGCCCCATCAAACAACAGAAACCTGATAAATACAGAAATTGACCAACATTTACAACACATGGACAAAACAATAAAACGAGCATGGAACGGACAATACCAAAGTACGGGACCAAATGGACGCTTACAGAAACGCGACTATTGACTCACTGCGTAAGCAAAAGAGTAGCTTACTGACAAGACTCAAAAACTTAAACAGACTTACAGGCCTACATGACTTGCAAAATAGGACATTGAAGTCCTCAATAAAATATGTCAATCTGCTGATTAAGGAGAACTACAGGTTATCAATTAACAAGTACTAGGACCGCAAGATCCGGTCAAGTAATTCCAGTGACCCTAGTATGTTTTCTAAAATCAACAAGATTTTCAGAAAAAAGAGGGACAATGACCTTCCGAGCCTGAAACTGCAAAGAACCGAAGAGAACAGAGACGTACTCAGGACAGCGCAAATAGATCCAGAAGAAACCGTCTTTGACGATGACTTTTATATAATTGAAAATCTGAAGGAAAAAGTGGAGGCGGTGGGAGCTGCTTTCCGGCAAGTGTACAAGGTATATGTTAGCATTCGCCCCAACCACGACCTGGAAAATACACCCCTACTTAATCACTTGTACCTTCGAAATGATGTGACACAATGGCGATCTGAGAACAGCGGTTTCATGCGGTTCGATGACGATTCCTTGGAAAGTGCCATAATTGCCGTGCAAACGGGACCTAGTCATTTGTTAGTGACGAAAGCTGATCTTCAGCTCATTTTCAGCTCAATAAAAAACAAAAAGTCAGCAGGTGATGGTTATCCATCGTTGTACTTAGACGTTTAGTGATGATAGCAATTGACATTTACACCACTGAATAATGCATCCAGTGCATTAGAAGACTTCTTCGGTCGATAACACTTCTTCCGATCATCAGCAAAGTTTTTGAAAAAATCATTAATAGGGCTCTGACTAAGTGAGCTGCGGACAACAAAATAATTCCGGATAAATAGTTCGGGTTCAAGGCGGGTCATAATTTGTGCTGCTGCGTCTAAGCTCGTTTCTGATATCCAATGGAATAAATCAAAACAACATTGCACAGGTGCTGTTCTGGTTGATTTGGAAAAGGCCCTTGACACCGTATGGTTAGAGGGTCTTTACCTTAAACTGAAAAGGCTTGGCATAAGCAAACCATTGTTGTATATACTTTATGATATGCTTAACGGAATGTAAGGAATGGTTACGGACAATTTCACGAAAAGGATATGGTGATGCAGCCTTAGTTATGGTAGCCATCGGGTTGATATAGTTTTTTATATTCATGACGTTCTTTTTTCTTCACAATGAAAAAAACTTTCATTGAATCGTTTTAAATGTACTCATTTATTAAAAATACAAAAATGAAACCTCTGATTAGAAAAGATTTTTTAAACTAAAATTTTGCAAATGGAAAGTGATATTCAAAGTGAACAATTATTATGAATATCAAGATACATGCTGTCCATATTCGAATCCATAAAATATCAAAATTCATTGAAAAATTTCTGACATTCAAAAGTACCTTAGTAAATACATGAATAAAATGCAAAAGTTTGTCAAAGAAACGTACCCCATGTATTGAAAGAGTTTGTTTTAATGTAGCATCTGTATTTAAAGATCTAAGAATGTACCTGCTAAATAAGTTTGTCTTCAAAATTATTTCCATTAAAAAAATGTATTTCAAAAACTGTTACAGTGATTTTTTTAAACACATACAAAAAAATGTTACAACAAAATAATGGTTCTATAAGCCCTTCTGAAGAAAAACAACACTAAAGAAATAGAAAACTCCGTTGAGGCCTGGTATCTTACAACTCTCAAAAATTCATGTGTGCGTGTTATTTGAGGACGGTTTTTTGCCAAACGGCTAATTTAAGAAAGCACTTTTCATGGCAATAATTAATAACTCATTCAAGTCTTGTCAATTCCTCGCCAGGGGGAATCAATGAAAAAGCTTAAGGTGGCGCAAGAAGGTATTGAACCAAAGAACTCAACCATGACAGTTCTACGCGCCAACTATCACGCCATAGGTACTACACAATTTTAGTATTTTTTTTTTAATTTAGAATGCAACAAAATAACTTTTAAGCGCCATATATAAAATTTTAAGCTGGTCTGTTAAAACAATAACATCTGCATTTTATTTTGTATTATACTTTATTGATTCGAATCACATTGATAAAACTAGTGTCAAGAAATTTAGTAAAAATCCGGCTTGAAGGACCAAAATATTGCTTTCAAAATTAATGCAATTTGTTCCTTATTAATTAAAATTGAATTTTGTATTACTTTTCACAGTGAACTAAACCAACAATTTGTAACAAATCTAAAATATGACTTCCAAAATTATTATAAAAGTGACAGTTAATAAACCTTTGTCAGCTTGACACATAAGTTATCGTATATTCCATACAAATATGATATTTAAAGTTTAAGCTGACAACTTTTTTAACTGTCTATTTTTGCAGTGACGTTGTTTCTTTTTCTTTAGAGTATCATGAATCGTCATTCATAAAACAAAATCATGAAGCTAACATTATGTCTTTTTTCAGCATTTATTGTCATGTTTATTGTTCTTCTATTGCCCTCGATACACCTTTAGTTAGATTTATTATCTCTCACTTGCTTCTCCCACACACACAAACCAATTTATCTTTATTTTTATTTAATACCAGATATAAACAGTTATATTCTGATGAAATACCTGACCTAGTTTTATTTGTGAAATCCACACGGAACAATAGATTTACTTTGACAATAACAACCGCAAAACCCTAACACCCCCAAAACACTAGCCACAAAAACTTCCCAACTCACCTTTCATTGTTGATATCTATTTCTGAATAGATAAATTGCTGCCAATATACAAAAATACCTTCCTAAACAACAAATCCACTGCAACTTACCAACCATAAACAATTCCCAAAAGTTTCAAATAAATTTTTATTCCTAACCCTTAAAAGAACCCCAAACACACAAAAATAAAACCGAAAACCGAAAACGGAAAACGGAAAAAGAATAAATCCTTCTCACACTTTTAGTTGAACAAGTTCTCATCAGTCACCATCACTGATGGAAATAAATTTCAATCCTTTTTCACGGAAATTCAAAAAATAGCTACATAGAAATACTCACGGGTATAGTTTTGGGTTTTTGTATATTCCCACACAGCTCATTTGTTTTGACATTCAGGAAATTTTGTACTTCAACGACTTTTCATTAAATTGGGTGATAAGCTTTCAAAAGTCATTTCAGTAATTGCATTTATCAAGTGATCCGTTTTGGTTTGAGTTGGTTACAAGTTATAATACGACCTACGCGACGACGACGACGCACGGCCTTTAGTGATGCCAAAGCCTTTCACTAATTTTAATCAAAACAAGGATGAAACATCATCGCACAAACAGAGGTATAGATATTGACACCTTTTGGGTTTAGTGTTAGATAACTGCTATGAAATCCTCAGAAGCTGTTTTAGAACTCAATTAATTCCGTGTGGTATGTATAAAGGTATATAGACGGATATGAAGCAGGGCTGTCGGAATGATTACATAGTGAATTGATTATTAATTTTCACGTTTTCAAATACTTCCTTTATTAAATAAGGTAAATAGCACCTTGAGTTGTGTAGAACATATTTGTAGAATTTATGGGTGTGAAATTGTCGGATGTGTTGTTGGAAGCTTGAGAACTTTAAATCTATGTATGTATGTAAGTTCGTGTATTTACACCATTTATAACTCAAGAACGGCTGAAAATTGGTGGATAGGTAAAGCTTAGAGCTAAGAGACTGACATAGGATACTGTTTATTCCATGTAACTTGACATAAAACGTCAGTCGAACAGTCACAACAAATGTTAAAAGAATGGGTTTCGTTGTTAACAACAGTTTGATTGTTCCATATTCGAGACTTATTTCTCAAACTCTCAAGACACATTGCAACGTTGAGTACTGCAATTCAGTAAAGTCCATAAAATATATTTTTTCAAATATTCTAGGAAAAGCCAGCGATAAGGCGGTTTTTGGATTGTAATCCTCAAATACCAACGCAGAGAAGAAATTCGCATTCCCTATTCACGAACGTCATTCTACTGTTGTGGATTTCGCAGTGTATCTGCAGAATGGTCAAAGTTTATGAAACACCTCCAGTAACTACGTTAACCAGTTTCTTTGGAATCTGCCAAAGAGATCCATTTGCAATAACTTTGCTTTATTTGGAGATTCCACGTTATTATACTTGGAATGATTCATCAAAGAGTTTTCAAAGTCGGAAGCAAGGTGATGCCGTTCCTGGCTATCTGGATGTGAGATGCTCATGATGATGTATATTTCTATTTGCGGTTGTTGCTGGTAAATGTGCGTGGGCCAACGTCATTTGAGACACATAGAACTGTTAATAGTGTAATATTCGCAATATTGAGCTGCATGTGAAGAACTGAACCGAAGTCAGATAAACACATTATTCGCTATCATCATTTGGATATGTTCTCCGTAAAACTCATGTAACATGTCGAACAAATACAAGGATAATATTTCAGAAGATATTTTACATCAAATTCGTGTCAGTTCCAGAAATCACGATATTGAAATGAGTGAGGAGATTCATTATTCTTGATTGAAGATACATATGTGTTACCTCATGTACGTTAGTTTATTATTCAGGTTAGGAATGCCACCGCTAAATCGTGATATGAATGACGCATTTAATCAAGAATTGGAACGGGAACGTGAATATGATCACCAGGAATTAGATTTAATAGTTCAAACGAATGTACCCCTGTTTAATTCCCAAATAAATGAAGTTTATGATACTTTAATAGAAGCAATCGATGATGAAAGTATTGGTTTATATTTCCTAGATGCCCCTGGTGGAACTGGAACCTAGTTTTAGCCAATGTTCCTGCGAGACCCAATATAGCGGTTCTTCTTCTGGAATAGAAGAGCCATGTTTAGTAGAATGTCGTATAGCTTATTCAGCATTAAAATTACCGTAAAATCTTCATACAATCGAATAACAAACGTTTGATATTAAAAAACACTCATCAATGGTCAAATTTTTATCGGCATCGAAAATCATCATCTCGAACTTATGCACATTGGCACAAAAACATGCATTAGAAGCAGTTAACCGAACATTGAAAGATTTACGCCATGACGAGATGAAGATGAAGTCAACAACTATCCAATTGAATTTTTAAACTACTTGGATGTGCCTGGCTTATCACAGCAAAATTTATGAATAGAAGTTGGCTCCGTAGTAATCATGCGTCGAAACATGCGTCGGGTTTTGTTAAAAAAGTTGTTATTTGAATTATTCTTACATATTTTAAAATTACCAACAATATTGTTTATATAAAGAAATACTTTACTTTGAAAATCTAGTTTTTACAAATTAAATGAAGGAAATAATCTTGAGATATATCAAGAACCGACCATCGATTTTTATCAAATTTGCGAACTATATTTTTGTGGATTTTATATTTTTATAAAAAAAGGACTGTTGGATTTTTATAAAAAAAAACTAGTGAATATCGAAAATAACATTTTCTGTGAAATAAAACAAGTTTAAAGACAATATTTTTAATTTTAAAAAGCTTTTTGAGTCGCAAGTAAATTTATACCAAGTTTTAATATTGTTTTTTGTTAGGATTTTATTTTTTGTAAAAAAATAGATTTTCCTCAAAATGTTAGTGAATGTTGAAAACAATATTTTTTAAAAGATAAAAGAAGTTAAAAGCTATAATTTTTGTGTGGAAAATGACTTTTTACCAACTTTTGTTAAATTTTTTCTCTAAGTTTTTAATTTTTTGTAAGAAAAACTGTCGATTCGATGCTTCTCAAAATTTTTCCGATTGTTCAAATCAATATTTCTTAAAAGTTAAATAAGTTGAAAGCCATAATCTCAAATTTTTGAAAAAATATTTGAGTCGAAGTTCAATTTTTACCAATGTTTTTTTTTTTGGGTTTTTATTTTTTATAAAAAAAAAAAACTGTCAAATTGATTTTTCTCAAAATTTTACCAGATGGTTAGGTTAAGTTAAATTAACGTGGCTGTGGATTAAAATCCACACACTTCGGCCAAGAGAAAAGCCCATTGTGATACCACATGAATCTAGAGAATTACTTCTTACTAGTCGAACCATTTTGAGCTTTTTATAAAGCGAAGAAGATATTTGATATCCTTTTTAGCTAGTTCACTGGGATTATCAAAAGAGTAGTCCCCCAGATGAAGTTTACGTCTGAGTGAAAGAGCAGGCAAGTGCATCAGAGGAGATGAGAGATTGTTTCCTCTTCTTCTTTCTCCATACAGCTCCTACAGAAGTCATTTGAGGCTACACCAAGTCGTATTGCGTGTCTGCCTATAAGACAGTGTCCCGTAACGACACCTATTAGGGAGCTAATATTAAGTCTGCTTTGAGATAACAAGTCTTTAGAGCGCTTTGGTCCAGTGAGGGCCATATGAGTTTTGTGGCTGCGCATGTTGGTAAGTTGTGCCACCGTTAAAGATTTGGTTGAGACACCGTCAAGGGATTTGATAGCAGCTTGACTCTCAGAGAAGATGCGGTTATCAGAAGTTGATATCACGTTTTCTCTTAGTCAGGAGAGAACCTCTTTGATCGCTAAAATTTCCGCTTGAAAGACGCTACAATGATTAGTGAGGCGGAATGAGATGCTTAGATTAAGCTTTTCTGAGTGCACACCACTACCAACTCCCTCATTTGTCTGTGATCCATCAGTATAACAATGAATACTTTTGTTATCCAGGAGTTTTTTGTCTTCCCATTCATCTCTGGATGGAATGGATACCTGGAAGTTTTTTCGAAATTGGGGTTTAGGAATAGTGTAGTCTATGTACTTTGTTATAGAACCAAAGAGGTTCAAAATGATGGAGTGCCCCACATTGTTGTTTGTCCATTGAGATGAGGCGTCGAGTCTTATCGCTGTACTCGCTGCCACTTGTTTACTGAAGATGTCGAGGGGTGTCAGATGGAGGAGAGTGCCTAACGCTGCTGAGGGTGTGGTTCTCAATGCCCCGCTTATGCAGAGACATGCAGTGTGTTGGACTCTGCTGAGTTTGTCGCAGTATTTGACTTTCTCCAGGGCAGTCCACCATACTGCAGCCCCGTACATAAGTATTGGTCGGTTAACCGATGTGTATAGCCAGTAGGTTATGTGAGGTTGAAAACCTATGGCTTTCTTGCAAAGGAAAAGAGCTGCTGTAGCTTTTTTAACTCTTTCCTGTATATTAAATTCCCACCTTAATTTTTTGTCCAATATCAGACCAAGGTATTTGGCTTCATTGGTAAAAATTAGTGGTAAACCTTTTATTGAAGGAGGTACAATTACTGGGATCTCGTATTTCCATGTGAAAAGGACGAGGTCTGTTTTTTGAGGATTGATACTAAGTCCGCAGTTATCAGCCCATCTATTGAGCATATTGAGTGCATTTTGGAGGAGGTCTCTTAGTGTATTAGGATGTTCCACTGTGACGGCAATAGCAACATCATCGGCATACGTAACCATCTGTAGCCTTCCCTCTCAAGGGATATTAGTAGTTCGTTAACCACTATGTTCCACAGGAGAGGGGACAGAACACCACCTTGCGGAGTGCCTCTACTGACAGACCTTTTTGTACAAAAATCTCCCAAACTAGAGTTGATAATCCTGATTTTTAGCATTAGATTAATCAACTCACAGATTGAATATTCGACGTTTAAGGTCGTCATAGCAGAAGTTATAGCGGATGTGTCAACGTTGTTTAAAGCGCCCTCAATATCCAAGAAGGCCACCATAGTGTATTCCTTTTTCTCTAGGGAGTATTCGATAGTTCTTACCAGAGTGTGCAAGGCTGTTTCTACCGATTTCCCTTTGCAGTAAGTATGCTGAGACATTGATAGTCTCTTCTCAATGTTGTTAGGTATATGGATATCGATCAATCGTTCCAGAGTTTTGAGAATGAAAGATGATAGGCTAATAGGTCTTAGGTCTTTAGGGTTGACATGCTAGCATTTGCCCGCTTTGGGAATGAAAACTACCTTAACATCTCTCCATCGCTGAGGTATATAGACAAGTTTTATCTACAGTATACAGATGGTAAAAACGTTATTTTTTGTTGTGCAAAATTTTTTTGGAGATAAATCATTTTGTATTCTCAACATTTTTGACGTGACAAGTTTTTTTTCAGTTTTTTTGATTTATAAAAAACCGTAAATTGGATTTTTAAAAAAATATATATTTTATTTATTTATTATTATTATTTATTTGGGATTACTTTACAATATATTATACAGAATTTAATTCAAGTCTCTAGCGTTTTTGGTTCAAAAGATATTTAGGGTTAAAACAATGTTCAATTTTTTCTTAAACTGCTACGGTAAAAAAATCGCCCTTTCTACCTTTTTATCTGTATAACAAAATTTATTTGCAATTGATATTTTTTCTGGTTTTTGAGCTATGGACAACGAAAAAAACGTCACGAACGTACAGACTTACGGGCCGACTGACGTACGAACGTACGTACATAGGCACGCACAGACATCTTTCTAAAATTCTTTTATTTCGACTCCAGGGACCTTGAAACGTCGAAAAATTTTAAAATTTTCATTTGACAAATCGGACACATTACAATAACTTACTAGGGGAAGTTAAAAATGTCTGTAATTTTGTCTCATGAAAAGACGAACTTTTCAAAAATGTTTTTTAAACATTATTTCTAACTACAAAAATAATGAATGGTTTAGTGAGCGAGCCATTTTATTGGCTAAGAATAAAGATGTAGATGACCAGAACTACATAATTTAAAATAAGATCAATGAAACAATGTACAATTGCATTTTTAAACTCCTTGGATATGCCTGGCTTATCACCACAAAATGTATGCCTTAAGGTTGGCTCCGTAGTAGTTATGATTCCAGACGAACTAAACCTGTGCAACGCTACGCGTTTGGTGGTTGGAAAATTGATGAACAATGTTTTTTACGCGACGATAATGAAAGCAAAATTCAAAGGCGAAAAAGTTCTCATTCCGAGGATCCCGTTGATACCAACCTTAATGCCGTTTGAATTTAAAATGCTTCAATTTCCGATACATATTGCATTTGTCATGTCATGCATGTTGCACATCAACAAATCACAAGGCCAATCCTTAGAAGTGTGTGGTTTGGAAACAAACCTCAGCTGATGTTGTTCGTAAATGCAGGGGGACCGATTACTTCACTAGCGTGCAAACTACCAAAAAGTCAATTTTTAATAGACATAATATCAGTTTCTTCGGTTTAAGGATTGGCTTCGCACTCTATTCTTCAATTTTTCTTATTAACGAAGCCATTTTAGTCATCTAATGATCTTCATTACTAAGCACTGGAAAATGGACAAAGTGTACTATGAGCTTTACAGACAGATTTATATTCTTCAAAGTAAATTTACAAGATTTGTTCTGACGTTGAACAATTTATAATGAAACCTTACCTTTCTTATACATAATTTTATTTCTTTGATTTTAAGCGCTTTAGATATAACCTTCATCTTCAAAAAGTTTTATTTGAGTTCGTGTAAAATAAATCCTTTTTCATTGAAACCAAAAGCGACAGCCCTGTTGTTATAAACAAAACCGACAAGTTAGTACCTCTCACGCTGCTGTTGCACACCGAGTGAAGTGTTGTAATTTTTGTTTTATTTTTTGGGGGTGAAGTGAAGAGCAGAGCGTTCGTCAGAGATATGGAGCTATTGTAATCAAAATTAATTAGGTTCTGATACTACGTAAGTACGAGTACGTTTGTACAATTTATGAGCGGATTAAAGTTCACGGTAAATATTAATTACATCATCAAAACAATAACCCCTATCCGTAAGGGTGTTAGAGGTATCTGTATATAATATAATCTGAAGGACGAAATAAACATCATACAGCGAAACAGGTTGAATTCGATAATAAAAAAATACTAATATTGTATAGACCGAAGCGCGTGCAAAGAGGGTGTTTTTTTGTAGATATGTTTTCACTAAAAATTTAACAAGTCGTTTTTTAGCAGATATATAAGGCTATATGTGTGGAAATGAATGCATGTTTTGTGTTTTTGTTTCGTTCAACCAAAATCCTTTTTTTTTTGATTTTTTATTTTTCTTTGTCAACACAAATAATCCTAGTGAGGGCTTAATGGAGTTTTGAGAAATTAAGTTAGTTGTTTTATTTTTAAACAAACAGGCTTTTGTTTCACAAAATTATTGAAACATAACAATTTCTGGGAATTTTACATTTATAACAAGTTTTTTCAAGCCATTGTATCCATTAAAGTGGATTTTTTTAAATTAGTTGCCAAGTTTTTTCGATACAAAAATTGAGAATTAATTAATCAGAAAATGTAAAAGTTGTTAGATAATTGGTTTTAAATTGCCTACATTGTTTGATTTTCAAGTTTTTGTTGGTAAAATTATTTTTTTAAATACTGAACATGTAATTTTTTGGTATTTAAAATTCATTTGAATTTTTGTTTTTACTAATTCACTAGAATTGATTTTTAGCATATTTATAATAAGTTTTTGTTGTGTAGTGTTTTTAAGCTCTCTTGACTTGGTTGGGTTTGGCTTTCATGAAGAACTTTAAAGTTTTGTGTAGGTGGCTGGATTTTATTAGCACGCTACGAATTACGAATGATTTTATACTACAAAAAATTAAGCGTTGGACTGTCATTCTAAATGTCTAGGGTTCAAACCCTGCCTGTATCATCTAAAGCTTTTTTTTCACGGATGCTGCCGCTTGCGAGGAAATGAAAAGTCCCCCAAGAGTAATTCTTGTCATGAAAAGTGCTTTCTCAAATCCGATTCGGCTTAAAACTGTTGGTCCACACTTCCACCCTGTTTAATTTCGATTGAACTTAACTTCCTGCCTGAAATCTTGTGTGATGCGATAAAATGTTAAAGGTTTTGTTGAAACATTTCTCAGGCATTCCTTAACCTATACATTTAGCTTACCCAAAGTTAATTAACAGATGCCTGCGGTTATTTTCTTGTATATGAGCCAAGTGAAAACCAACATTCTTAACATGCTTGCTCTGCAGGATACCTAATTAGGTACATTGTATGTACCTTTATACATAACATACCTACATCCAGGTATTTTTATGAATTTCCGGTTAAATAGGTAAATTTTCTCCTTGAGAAGCAAAAATTATGTGACATCAATGTCAACAAAATATATAGGCTAAGGCACCCATAAAGGGCCATTAATACAAATTATCAGTTAAATCAGAGGAGATTATTATTATTCTCTAAACTCTGGTCAGATATTTGCATGTAATAATTTAAAGATGTGGGCTTTGAAAAATATAATCATGTCATCAAGGTAGCCACAGGAACTTTTTTGTATTGTGTAACGAAAAACTAATTTGCATAAGCTTATGATGAATTGCGTGTGATAGACCCTCCCTTAAACGAGATGTGGTACAAAATAAAACTTTTAAGCTTGAAAAATCATAAAAGTTTTTATACTAAATTCTAATAAAATAATCATCTCTATCTTTACAAAAGACACAGAAAACACTAATACGTAAGTTTATATGCAATATAAGCTTATCGAGGCTTAAAAGGATTTCTATTTGTATAAAGATTCATTAGAAATGAGCAAAAAGTTCAAGAACTATTAAAGTTTCAGGAATTGTTAAACAAAAGTATCAATTATAACCAGGGCTCGGATTTCAATCCCAATCATTTTGTTTTGAAGTAAGCACACTGTCGAGCGGATATTACTACCCATATTATGTAAAGACACAGTGTGAACACCAGGAAGAGGAGAGAGAGATTTAAATGAGGTGTCGGTGCACATTGGTTTTGAATTCCTGAATTTTGCAATGACTAGGAAAAACAGAGCATAATAAGGCTTCCTTATTCGCTAAGTACGGCTAAAGAACGAATCTCTATATTTGACAGTAGGTCCAAAGTTGGACTCGAGGGTATACTGATGAGCATTCCTAGAAGCAGGAGTATTACGGATGAATTGTTTAAGGGGAGGAATGCACCTGGCTATTTCGCTAGAGCATTAGATGTTAGAATAACGGTAAAAAAGGGTCAGATAAGAGACCTTACGACGATGTTCAAGCGGAGTAAATGAACTTACAATGATATTATCATCTATCAATTTAAATGCTCTACGTTCAATACTATCCAAGAGGCTTTAGTAAGTTGCAGGAGCACCAGCCCAGAGATGAGAATTATAGTCAAGCTTTGGACTTTTATAAGTCTTTTAACATCCAGATCAGGACCAAAGTAAAACCAAACACCTTGTGGCATTTTTGGCGACATTGCGTATGTGATCGTTCCACAAGGGGTGCTTGGTGACACACGTACCGAGAATATCGAGGAATTCAGTCTTATTAATACAAGTGCCATCCATTGATAATGGCAAAGGGGGTATATCTCACTTTAACGATATAAAACAGTTGTGGGTTTTGAAAGCATTAAATTCCACGTGGTTTTTATTCCCCATTGTGCAATGCTGTTTAGGTCGGAATTTAATGAGCTTAACATACTTTTTCGTGTCAGTTCAACATCCGAAGAAGAGGGATGTCAGTCTGAAAACGAATATGAAAAGCTAAGAGTACTATCGTCAGCGAAAAAATGTATTGGATTAGGATATAATTAATAAAAATGAGAAAGAGTATTGGAAATAGAACAGAGCCCTGTGGCACAGCAGCATTTATTTTATGGTTTTCAGACTTGAACCCATCCAATGCTACTTGAATTGAACGATCCGAAAGGTAATTACTAACCCAATTACTAATTCATGAAAACTGAAAGCACGCATTTTCTATAAGAGAGCCTGATGCCAAACCCTATCACATGCTTTTGAAATATTTAGTGGAATAATCTTACTTTCCCCAGAGGGATGTAAAGATTTGCTCAATTGTTCGGTGAGATGAATCATGAGATCACCAGTAGTGGACCTATTGCTACGAAAGCCGTATTGTCGGTCATTAAGAAGATATCGATCTTCATGATAGTTCTGGAGCTGATAATTAGTCAGCGTTTCCATGATCTCGGAGGGTGATTAAGATTTGCCTTTTTTGGGATGGGCTAGATAAATGCAGTTTTCTATTCTTTCTCTCGGAGCGAAACCTGAGGAGTAGGACAGGACAGATGAAAAAGCTTACGCAGTGGTTTTGCCAGCGTTGAAGAACACCTCTTCAGAACAATAGCGGAGATACCATTCGGACCAGGAGATTAATGTTTGTTTAGATCTTTAAAGACTTTCACCATAGTACGAGTGCGAACAAAAATTGGTCCCATAGAATCACTAACTCGCTCAAGTACAGGCGGAGTCATAGCACTCACTGGTAGCGTAAAAAAGAAATTAGCCTTCTCTAAAGAGCTAACAAAAGTGGTGTCATTAAAAACGAGCGTAGGAACCGAGGAAGAATTCCTCATATTTTTTACAAATGGCCAAACATTTTGACTGCCTTTGGAACATGGCAATATTTTTTGCCGTAATTTTTTAATTATTTAAAAATTTGGTCCGTCAAATATATGTGTTGCAGGCCTTACCGGTTTGTTAGAAATTATTTCGGTTTTGCTCAGTTAGATTGGCTTTAAGGCAAAGAAAACTTACCTTCTTGACCCTAATAAATTCTTTAAAGCTAGCATCAAACTATGCGTTTTCCTAAGGTCTTATGGTTTTAACTCTGTTCGGGATAAAAGTTCTCATTCCTAGGAGAATTAAACTTGTCATCATATCCACGCTGGCGTCAACGTCACTATCGAGGACATATAGTGACCAGTTAAAGATCCTGAAGTTATTATTGACACCGTCCCAGTTGGATTTCTTGTGTTGCTAAACGGTTTTTTTAGGAGCTTTTTTTTTAACTGGATAGTTTTGACACGAGAAATTTTCTGATATAACTCAATGGTCCGATGTGCCTAGAGGCGATAGAACACTAATAGTGTATTTACAAGGGTAAGAGGTAGAAAACAAGTCAAAAGTGTTTTCTACTCGACCTTCTACGTCCGATATTCGGGTGGGCTCGTTGACCAGCTACGATAGGTCGTTTAACTCAGCGAAGATTTCAGCACACACTCCATCGGGTGTTGTTCGGCCTGAATGCTGAACCTAGTAACAATGATTTCAATGCGAGGATAGGACGAAACAAACAAATTTTTAAAGGGCACCCTTAGAAGCAAAAGAATCAGATAGTTTTTCATATTAAGAAATTTGATTTGAAATGGAAGAAGCAATTTCGAAAATACATACTGTAGAATGGCCGATGGGTCAATCAATTTGCAAAAAATGGAAAACGTCTTAGATTTGATTTGTATGACATATTTGTATTTTTTGTATGGTATATTAAGTAATGTTAAGGGCATATTTTAGGTGCATATTTCTTGTTTTTTTAAAAGCATGAGAATCCGGAGCCTACTTATAACATATTCAAATATTGCTGTTCAAAAATAAAAAATATAAAGGTATTGCTCATTTTATAAAATACTGAAGATAGATTGATTCAGCATTTAAGATACTTTTTCCAAATGTAAGAACGTGATAATTTTTTAAAAACATATTATTGACAGCAAGGACTTTTTAAATATTCGAACGACCGTACATATTCGAAGCCCACGCCTTCAGTTTGAAGGTCATGCGGTCGTGGTATATTTCTAACCACATAAAGAAAACCCAGTTGCGAAGCACCAACAAGCAAAACTGCGATATTTTTATAATGGTGACTGCTACCGAAAAAACCAACAGTACTTATTTGGATGCGGCTTTGTCATTGAAGCCAGATCTAGGCAATAATTCTTGAGCTATAGGTGCATCAACGAGCACGTTCGCTACATCGACGCTAAATTTGGAAACATACGCCTTGTATGCGCATTCACCCCCACAGAAGAAAAGGATAACAACTTTAAGCCCTTAGGCAAAATATATGAACAGTGTTCTACCTACGAAGTAAAGACATCTTTGGTGGAATAATCGGGAAAAACAGACTGCACGACAACATTTCTGACAACGGATTCAGAGTCTGGAGTTCTCCACATCAATCTACCGTCAACCAGATTGACCATATTGCGAACGACGCCAGACATTCTTCCAGCATCATGAATGTCCGAACTTTCCGAGTAGCTAACATCGACTCGCACCACTACCTCGTTGTAGCCAAGGTAGCACTTCGGGTTTCCAGACCCCAGGCTAAACTGGGAGGTGCTGGGAGAAGGTACAACGTCGAACGGCTGCAATCGCAAGAGATCACTAAACCTTTCTCCGACCGAGGCGTAAACTAACCTCTTTAAAAGTTCTCTGCCACTAACACAATTTATAGAGGCCCAGTGGCAACATTTCCAAGATACAATCTAAAAAGCCACTACTGACGTGATGGGTTTTAAGCAGCCACTAACAAGGATCCCCTATTATTATGAAAAATTATGGCCGATGAATAGAACCTTAGTATTGTTTGCCCGATTCTGAAAAAAGAAGACCCTTCTGAACTACACCAGCTATACAGGTATTATTCTACATAACATAGCTTACAAAACCTGCTGTGCCGTAATAAGTAAACGTCTAAAGCCCATCGTCAACAGCCTGATACTCACATTACGGCAGATACTGTCAAAAATGGGCTTAACGGTTAACGAGCGCAAAACAAAGTACATGCTGTATGTCGTCAAGAAAGGACTTGCAACGTCTCGGTCTAAACGTCACCATCGACAGACGTAACTTTGAGGTAGCCAAGGACTTCGTCTACCAATGCTCCGCTGTAAACGCAGAAAACAACAGCAGCTGAGATCAAACGAAGAATAAATCTTGATAACTTTTTTTTTTTGGGGCTAAGAAAGCAATTGAGTAGCAAAGCCCTCTTACTCGTTTTTGAGAAATTTCGAATTTTCTCTTCGCGAATAAAAATGATGAAATAACGCCTAAAAAATAGTGAGTTCGAAAATTTAAAAAGAATGCCATAGTTTAAAAATAGTTCAATTATGTCGTAAGTACAAATTGAAATCCTTGCAAAAATATAAGTAAATAGGTTTAACGTGCTAAATATCTGGGCAAGAGCGGTATTAAATTAAATTGTTAATCGCTACTTTTCTTTTCGAAGTTCCTAAAATGACAATGTGACTTGTTCAAAAATAATCATTTCAAAAATCAACAATGGGAAGTTATGTCGGTTTGGATCACATCCCAGCTTCTATTTTAATTTTTGAAATTATGAACATAAGATATTTTTGATATTTTCAATTTTTTTAAAACTTAAAGTTAGTTTGAAAAAGTGAGAATATTTACATAATCACAGTTACACAGAAAAAAATGTTATGTAACTAACATGCGTCGTCTTCGAAAACAATAAATACCCTCCCTTAAAATTTCGATTAACCATACTTCGTTAAACCTCAATGGAATTACTTGTTGCTAGACATAAACATGTCCCCATTTCAATTTCCCTAAGGCTTAAGACAAGAACTATTTAATTTCGTTGTCATAAGAACCTTTCAGATTAAGAGCAATTGTTGTCGAAAATTATTCTCAAATTAACAAAAGCTCTTTGAACCTAGACATTTCTTAAGATGAACAAAAGAATTGTTCAAAAACATTAACTCCGATGATGTGTTTCTTACTTTGTTCTTTTTGTTTGTTTATTTTTGTAAGCTTGAAAACTAAAGCCCTTACGAATTGTTCCAAGGCATACATAAAGACAAAATCTTCTGACTTCCTATATATTTACCTAAACGAGGATATATTTAGTTTCAAGTATGTGGGACGACCATCTCTTAAGAAGAATTTCAGGAATCTTTTAATATATAAAGGTGACTTATAATACGCATTCCTTAAAATATTCCCATATTTAAGTAGATTATAAAAATATTTTATATCAACAAAAGCCTCCTCTTTGGTCATTTCGTGCCTTGTATATTCTTTTTATTTATATGACTTCTTCATTTTTATTTTATAGAATTTTTATAATATTTAAAAAACAAGTAAGACGAATTTATTATTCATCTTACAAAAGAAATTCCAGAATGTGTGTCTTGAACGGTTGTTCTTTCACTAAAATTTATGTTAAATAATAAACAAAATTCTCATCCCCTATGCTCCATATTCCTACCAAATATTTGTATTTTATGTCTAGAAGTTGACTCTGACAGAAAAATAACATTTATATTTAAATTTAGAAGTGAATTTAATGCCTTTTGGGGGATAAGTCGACCCCATTCCACATTTATCACGTCCATTATTTTGTATTATGGTTCCACGAAAAAGTATGAAATAGCTTTTCAAAAAATAGATTAAGTTATTTTCAGAAGAAAATTTCAAGTGAGAGATATTCTAAATAGAAATAGAAATTAATCTTTGAGTATATCCTTTTTCTGTATAGCTCTAGGAAGTGAAAATAGGATCTCAAATAGCACACAATATAAGTTCGTATAGGTTCACAAAAATAAAAGGCAAACAAAGTATTATGCACTATAAATTATCCATCCCCCTTATACGAGTATCTACACTCTTCAACCCTCATCTTCATATAAAATGGACATAAGGACATTTGTACATGAATAGAATCCTGAAAAGCTTTTGATTGAAACAGTAAACATAACAATTACCATAGCAAATATGTATCCACATATGAATTCCTGATCTATAATCATTGATACCCGGAAATCCTTTCAAATGTTACCAATCCCGCTATAAGAATGTTTATTGTATAGGTACAAGTCCTCGAATACAGTACAGTTGTGGTCATAGAAATAAAACCACTGGATGTGTAGTCATTTTTAACTTCCCAAAAGAACTTGTTGTAATCGTGGAAATTTTGTGCAAAGAAAAATAACGTTTACATGTGGTAAAATTTTGAAAAAATTCAAATTGACAGTTTTTTTTTTAGAAAAAACAAAAATCTACAAAAACATTACTTAAAGTTGGTAAATTGAATTTCAACTCAAATATCTTTTCAAAACTTTGAGATATTGGCTTTTAACTACTTTTACCTTTTAAAGAATATTGTGTCAATATTCAGTAAAATTTTGAGGAAAATCGAATAGACAGTTTTTTTACAAAAAATAAAAACTTGAAAGAAAACTTAACAAAAGTTGGTAAAAATTGATTTTCGACTTAAATATATTTTCAAAAATTTGAGATTATGGCTTCTAGCTAATTTTACTTATACGAAATATTGTGTTTAACATTTCGAACAATTTTAAGAGAAATCGAATTGACAGTTTTTTTACAAAAAATAAAAACCTTAACAAAAAAATTGACAAAAGTTGGTAAAAATTGATTTTCGTTTCAAATATCTTTTCAAAACTATTTCATACAAAATAGTACGTCAATTTGGTATTGATGTTCGACTCTTGGTTTCTTTTTTAACCCAACACGAAAATCTACAAACCTTTTAGGCAAGACCAAGCGACAGACGGGATGAGAAGTTATTAGTGTGGGTCGCATCTCAGCCTCTTTTTTAATATGTCAAATCAAATTATTTGTATATTATTACGGATGATTCCTCTTTGATTGTCCTTCCCTAAAGAGTCTCCTGACTCTTTTACCTTCTTGAGAATTGGTATCCACAACACTATACTCTGGAATTCAGTTATTTTATTTTCAAAGGCTGTGTCAAATACAGTTCAACCTCCACCTCGTTTAGTAGTGTCGAGAGGTTTCTGCCCCGTTATCCTATTTATAAACATAGTTTTTTTGAGATGTTAACGATATCTTGTAATTACCGTTATATTCCAAGTTCTTAATTCATGAACTGGTATTGGTTATATGCTAAAGAACAGTCGTTTTCAGTTTGTCTTTAAGTTGATATAGTTGTCCCTCCAAATATTGGACAACATCTCAAACGTAGTCTTAAGTTTGACGGTACGGATGGAGATACAGTATTGTGCAAAACATTATCAACTAAAAAGTCTCCAAGAACTTTCTTTTAAAAAAATTTGTTTACAAAATCAAACAGCAACATTCTTTCTTTAGTTTTCTAAACTTTTTTGAAATTAAATTTTAATTGTTAGAAACAAAATTTACACTCTTTACTTAAACAAAAAATAAATAACTTAGTACTTCAATAATTTATAAAATTGCTGTGCAAAACATTTGCATTTAGATCTCACAACCAAATTTTATATACTTTTCACTTTTTAATGGCTGTATATCTTTTGGGCAACGAAGCTTTCAAGTTATTAATAGCCGTTTTTGAAATGTCATTAAACTGCTTATGAATTCCAGCAAATAGGTCACTTTTGTACTTAAGAATGTTGTTCCCAATTTTTCTCTTCACAATTTCCTAAAAGTTTTCTATTGGGTTAAGGTCTGGGAATGGGCTGACCATGGTCAAACCTCAATATTGTTCCGTAATGCACTTTTTGGCCAACTTCGACTTTTGTTTGAGATCATTGTCGTGTTGCAACGTACATTTCCTAAAGAGCACAAGGCAGCATGATGTAACAAAAAATGTGAGTCTTCAGACTTTATTATGCCCTCTACTTGTCGAATTGGCTAAATTCCTTGTCAGAAGAAGCAGCTCAATACCAAAATTGAACTACCTCCATGTTTGACCGTCCTTTTAGTGCATTTCGGAATTAGCCTCTCACCTCTTGGCCTCCTGACAAGTTGTTTTCCGTGCATATTGAACTTTGATTCTTCAGAAAACAAGACCGTTTCTCATTTTTGGGGACTCCAATTAAGATGATTTCTAGAAAAAGCGAAACGAGTTTTCACATATTTTTTTCAATAAAAGGCTCTTTTGCTACCTGAAAACCATGTATTCTGGCCTGCAGTGCACGGTGTCTATAGTTGATGGGTCAATGGGTAACTTAAGTTCAATTTATGCTTCCGTGGATGATGCTAAAGGGTTTCTTGGGAAAAAATTTGCTATTTTTCAATCATCTTGTGCTGTGGTGCTTCGAAAACTTCATCCTTTATGATGGTATACCTTTCAGCTTATGATGATTCTATAAATAGTTGATTTGTGAATGAAATTCCTTTTTGTGATGCTCCTTTTTTGAAACACTTACAATTCTGGATTTTTATCCGATGAATATTTGTTTTACGCTATTTTAAAAACATTTTTTTTATTTAAAAAGAACTTATCTTAAAAAACCGTTTTATCGATCAAAGTCCCGGCTAAAACAAACTAAACAAATCAAGCTACACGTATAAACGTACCAACCTTAAAATAAACCAGATTAACCGATCAAGTTTGTTTTTTGATAGTTGCAAATGTCTTGCACAGTACTGTATATTCATTAATTCCGTCTTCAATAAGGACAACTCTTCCATGAAACTATAAGTTAAATATTTTTTCTTTTAGCTGTTGAGCAATTGATATTAGAGGGGAAAAATTGGAGGGTCAGAAGCTGAACATTTTAGTTTTCCCAGTGTTGAATTTCTATTGCGCTATGAAATTCATTGTCTGTGTAGGCTAGATGTTTCAGATATGTTTGCAGTTTCCAGCTTAACGCTCTATTTTCTATCAATGCTGATCGCAGAATGCAACCCTACTTGAATCCAGTTTCCTCAAAATAAATGAACAGCATGTGAAGTAACGATATTTAATGCATTGCTGCATGAGGATCAAAAAGATTTCTTTTGCAGCATCTACTAATCCCGAAGTGATCAATTTGTTTCGAAAAAACTTATCTGTTTATTGTTGATTTTGTGGCAAGTTTTGTGTCTAAACATAGAGCCATCAATCACAAGATGCTTATCGTTGCACTCGCAGTCCACATAACTCTCACCATTTTCGTCCAAACTATCAACTCCACGCTTTTGATTGACATGTCTGAGTCCTTCACTGCTATTGACAGTTCTATGGTCTCCACACAATGTGTTGTTGAAGGCAGTACTAAGCCGACTCCTCTACATACCTACTTCCTTTGGGGTGGTTGAGATTTGCGCTACTGGCAGTTATAGGCAGTCAATCAGACCCAAAATCTAGTTAACGAAAACAAAACATTGTTAGTTATCTTAAAATTTTTAAGAATAATTCAACTGACAACTTTTTTGACCCAACACGGAAACCTACAAACTTTTAAGCCAGACAAATCGACAGACGTGATGGGAAGTTATCAGTGTTGACTGTTGGTCGCATCCAGACTCTTTTTAAAGAATTATTATATCCTGAATTTGAATCACGCCTTATATTTTGTCTATCACATTATAGGTTTTTAAAACATGCCTCTTTAAAGATTTTAATGACAACCATTAACAGAGTTTTTAAGGGTAAGATAAACTACATTATAGTTCTTAACAAATTTGTGATGACTTCAAAAAGTATAGAACTTTAAATCATTTTAGTATCTCACTTATTTTCTGCAAATTTTCGTTAGTAATACAGTGCAGTTCGAAAAATGTTGCTTAAACATTCTATTACCCTTTTCGAGACCAGTTCTTAGAATTCAGGAACGCTACGTGGTTTTTTGCAATAGTTGTCATTTAAACGCTGTATAAAAGTTTATGTTATTATCAATAAGAGCTGCATTGACTCGTGATAGTAGTCCAATACCAACAGTAGTGATTTCGTAGAAAAAATGAAAAAAATCAGTTCAGAACATAAAGCCAATATGTTGTGCCTATCACTTCTCAGTTTGACAACACGTGCAATTACTAAGAGACCAATAATGCACAACAAACTGTGGCATGGAATTTGAAAAAATATCGTGAGACCGGGACTACAAGCAGACTCAAGGAAGCCAAAAAAGGCGACCTCATTGGAAGATCGTTTTTTTGGTATTGTACAGTCATCGGCATCGTTTAAGGACTTCGGTGGACCTTAAAAACGATCTGTGTTAAGCTACAAGTAAGGCAATTTCGTCAAGCTCAGTGAGAAAAAGACTCGTAAAGCCATATTTTCCAAAAAGAGTACAAGAAAAACGATTGCTCTGGGTTCAGGAGTACCTAATTGGACAATGTCATCTTTTTGGACGAATCAAAATTCAAGCTCCATGTAGGAGATGGGAAGATCCTTTACAAGAAGAGAACCAAAAGAAAGACTTCAGTCTGATTGCATTTTGCGGATGCCCTCTAAAACTGAAGGTGTGATTATGTGGACATGCTTCTCTGGAGATGAAAACGGTACAATGAGATTTCTAGAATCCAAAGTCAATGCAAAAGTTTACTTTTGAGTCCTGCAAAACGTATTTTAGTGCACGATGCTTGAGCTTTTTAGGGACACTTGCAATTAAATTTTTCAACAGGACAATTATCCTTGTCACAGTGACAAAATTGAAAGTATAAACTTAAACATTTTTGTCAGGACCGACTAATATTAAGCCTTAAAAAAGCTTAAAAGCCTTAAAAAATACTTCAAAGAAAATATAATCTATGTACTAAGTTGGACTCCCTACAGTCCAGATCTCAATTGAATTGAAAATATTGAGTCTATAATAAAACTTCAGGTTGCAAAGAAGCGCCCAGAGTCGGTTGAAAAAACTACTCACCAAGAGCTGGAACACGATCCCTGCATCTACATGGAAAAACCTATCTCATTCAATGTCTCGTCGATTTGCAGGCGTAATAAAAGCAAGAGGAGGTCTAACAAGGTACTTTTTAGATACAACATGCTCCTGAGAAGTTAAAAAAAAAAAACTGCACCAGTAAAGTATTTTTCTTTAAACTTTAAAAACGAGTCAGGTGACTACAAAGCTCATTTTCCTGTGTAATCACTTTTTGCTCCCATGACCATTTTAGAGAAATCTCAAAATTCTTACTCTGTCATAAAACAATGTGAACTGCATAAAAAAACCTCATTCAAAATATGTTGTTATTTCAACACATCTAACAAAATTCGAAAAAAAAAGTTCGACCAACATTTTTGGAACGGCACTGTAATTCTTGAATTGAAACCTTTCATAGGTTTGAAATATGCGCTTTTTAGTTTATTTAAAGTACTGATTTCGAATCTGAACTTCGATTTTAAATTAGTTTTTTTTAAGTCCTGATTTTGAACAAAATTATTTGTATATTTTTTAAATATATTTCAAAAACTTGATGTGCTATTCTTGTTAGGACTACAGATTCGTTAGAAAGACAAAAAGTGAGTGATTTTTGCAGGCCAATTTTAATTAAGGACATCAAAACCCTTGGAAAAAAGCAATTTGATATTCAAGAACAAATCTTCATGTAAAGCAAATTCCTTACTAAATTATGAAAAAAAATCTAAGAATCCTGTTACATAACCAAGTAAGTTCGTTTTGTGGCTTAATTGTAGGACCACCACTGTTCGATGTATGCAGGTCCTTTGTACGTGTTCTTCTTTATTTATAAAGATTGGCAACGGAGTGAAACAGAAAGAGAAAGAAAAAACAATTTTCTTGGAATAATATACGAGCATAATGTAGGTATGTTTACTTCTTTGAGAATAAGAGGAGGTTCAGGACGTGTGTACCTATAATCATGGAGTGCGAGTTTTTGTTAGCATATAATCCTTATTTGAAGGATTGTGGGTGGGTAATGAATGGGAATGCGGAAATGGAAAAGTGGGAGTGGTGACACTGGAGGACATTGTGTGGCAACGGTTTTTGGTAGTGATACCGGAATTTCAATTACCATCATCATCATCATAGTGCCTAAGACGAAACAGCATAGTTGATACAATCATCATCAGATTTTCGGATACTTACTGGTTCTTCATGCATGAATAAGGACAATTTTGGGAGGCTCAAAATGTCTATCTCGAAGGCAATTCGAGACCCAAAAAACCAGACTAGCTTAGTTGTATAATGTTTAGGAATAGGTACCAAATAGAGGACGGAAGGAATAGTATTGTTTTCTTTTAGATATTGATGACCATAAATGAACAATGGGAAATTTGTTGGGTTATTCGAGGATATAAGGAAAACTTCAGGGAGAAAATTGATGATAAATTTAGCAGATGGGTATTATTAATAAACTATTCAAATTTTATTCATATACGTCCGAGTGTACATTGTATATTTTCATCAGTTTGTCAATAAATATCTTCAAGGATAATAATGTCCTTAAAAAATATGTAGGTAACACCCTTATTCTATAGTATCCATCAGTCCGGCTGGCACCTATAGGAATATAGCCAATTACAGTAATCTAAATATTTTGGGAAGGGTTTTTACGGATAATATATCCAAGTGTTCTGAATTATTTATCCCTAGAATGGTTTTTTCATTAAATCGATTTAACCTGGATTGTCTATACAAACCGGAATTGACTTTTTTTTGATAAATCAATCTAGTATGTTGAAAGTACGACCGCTTTTTCTTGAAATTTTATTATAATTCAGCCATTTATAATTTTTTAACGGAACTGGTATCAAAATATAGACTTTAAGTTAATATTTTGAAAAACAATTCCTGCAAAGAGACCCACATAGTTGTTCGTTCAAACTTGCCCTCAAAATTTTATTATATTATGCAAATAATAAAATTAAGTCCATAATAATAAATTGAAGGACGATATTCGACAACTTCTCAATGATACCTTTTTGCAAATAGTTGGTTTAGAGCGAAATTATCATTATTTTTTTTTGTAACCTAAAAACGTAAGCAATAAAAAATTAAAGGTTAAGTAATTCTTCGTAAAAAACCTTTGAATTTGATTTTTAGGTAAAAAAAATTAAAAGCATAAATTTTTTGTTTCCTTAATTAAATTCGAGCTGATAATTTTTAATAAGGTAACAATTTTTGTCAACCCTAAACATCGCACGAAAAAAACGCTAGAGACTTGAAGTAAATTTTAAATCATATATTCTAATGTGATACCAAACAAATATATTTTTGGAAAAAATGAATCAAAAAAAAATTAAACGAAATATTTCTCAGCTCCAAAATTGTACGAACAAAAATGATTTTATTTTCAAAACAATTTTGTGCAACGAAGAATAACGTTTTCAACATCATTTTGAAAAAAAAATGAGTTGACAGTTTTTTTTATAAAAAATAAAAACCTAAAAAGAACATCACTCAAAGTTGGTAAATATTGGTTTTCGACTCAAATATCTTTTCAAAACTTTGAGATATTGGATTTAAACTAATTTTTTCTTATAAGAAATATTGTTTTCAACATTCAGTACAATTTTGAGAAAAATCAAATTCACAGTTTTTTACATAAAATAAAACCTTAAAAAATTAATAAAAGTTCGTAAAAATTCATTTTCGACTCAAATATATTTTTAAAAATCTAATATATTGATTTCAAATTAATTCCATTCATTCAATTTGTATTTGTTTATATTAGAAATACAAACTTTTAAGAAATGCTATAAAGATTACTAAGAATTCAAACTGTTTCAAAAATATTGTGGGTATGTTTAAATTTTTTTAAATAATTTAACTGATCACTTTTTAAACAAAACACGAAAACCTTTAAAACTTGCAAGGAAAATCGACAGACCGAATGGGAAGTTATCAGTGTGGGTCGCATTGCAGCCTCGTTTTAATTGTTTTTTTTTTGTCATCAAATAGTATTCGAACTAATAATTGTATTCAGTATTTTTTATTTATAAAAATCTGAAAAATTTTGAAGAAAAACGGATGTTTTCTTCCTTATGTAGGCAATATCATAAAACTTAGCTTATTCTTACAGTTTTCAAACTTAAAAATTATTTTTTTATTGTATGTTTTTAGGTAATATGTAAAAATAGAATAGTCTTTCCATTAATAAGTCCAATCAGATTTTATTCAAATCGATCTCTAAGAAGATTAAGAAGAAGAAGATAAGATTCTAAGAATATTGCGACATCGAGAAATGTAAACATTTTTAACAAGACAAATCGGACCAATTACAATAACTGCGATGAGATAACGATGCCCGTTCCATATCCATATTATTTTCTTAAATATTTTAATTAATTGTATTAATTTATTTATTTATTTACATTAATAAGAGTTAACAATATACTCAAATTGACTAATGAATAACACAAGTTTTATTTAAGACATTATACTATATTATATTTTTATATTTATTTGATAAGTTATTAATTTTTGAGCACTTCGAGTTAATGATTCGTTTAAGGCAAGATCGCTTTTCTAGAATTAAGTAATGATTTCTCAAATAACATGAAGGAGCGTAAAGATCTATGAGAGCTTATAAAAAAGGACTTTCTATTCATAAAAGTTATTGCTAATATCTTCCTTCGGTTCCTTGTAATTGAATACCAATTAGCTGACATCTTTCAATGCAAGAGGGCATTTCAATGTTCCACTTAAATTTATTAAACACAAATCGTGTAAATCTTTTTTTTATGGATGTTACTCAAAGGATTCCAAATGATGCAGCAGTATTTTAGAGCTGACCTTACGAAAAAGACTCATCAACGTATGCGGAAAATTAAATCCAAAATAAACATTTAATTCAAATTTCGTAAAATAAAGATGTATCGACTTTTGCAGGTTTGGGCACTTGTTTTTTTCTTAGCTGGCAACGCTAATTTATGAGTGTAACAAAACAAACAGTTATTTCGTTTAAAAGTAATTAGTTTCGTAAATATTTTCTGCGGTTTAGTGCAAAAAAAGTTTTTTTACAACAATCAGGAAAATTTAATTTTTTAAATGACAACAAAAAGTTTTTCAGCTAGAAAAATAGCAAAAGAACTAAAATTTTTTTCAAGTTCAAAAAAGATGTAATCTTAGCGCGCCTGAGGTGAAAAAATCGCGGCCGACATTGCTTTCCGATCGAGATCCCCGAGCTATGGAGCGGATGATGATAACCAGGCAAGTAAGAACGCCAAAAGAAGCTGCAACAGCTTTAAACAAAACCGTAAGTGAGTGGACAGCACGAAGAGCTCTTCAGAGAATCGGAATCGTTAAGCAAAAAAGCCAGCGCTTTCAGCAAAAAATTAGTCAGCGCGCCTAAAGTTTTGCAGAGAACACAAAAATTGGACTGCAGGTGACTGGAACAAAATTATTTGGTCTGATAAACCAAAATTAACCATTTCCAGTCAGATGGTAAGAAGTATTACTGGCACTGACCATACACAAATTATAAAAACACCATGGGAGACAATGAAACACGGAGGAGGTAATTTAATAGTATGGGGTTCTTTCACTTGGTGGAATGTAGGACCATTAGTTAAAATCAATGGAATTATGCGAAAGGAAGATTATTTCCGCATTTTAGGAGAGAATCTGCCTAAGTTTGTGGAGGAAAGCGCATACCCAGAAGAAGAGGTCGTGTTTCAGCAAGATGGAGATCCCAACCATACTAATAAGATTGTGAAAAATTGTCTCGGAAGGCAATTTTTCACAAAAACTTGTGGGCTCTTTTGAAAAAGCTACTTGCACGGTACGATAATCCGAAAAGAACTTAGACGATGTTTGGGCCCGAGTTCAGGTGAAGTGAGCGAAATTTTCGCTCGAACTGATAGAAAAACTGATTAAGAGCATGCCAAAACTGATAAAGAGTCGTTACTGCAAAGGGCTTATGGACAAAGTATTAAACTAATTAAACTATACGTGATATTCACAACCTCATTTTGAAACGTGCAATAGGGGATACATTTTTTTTTTATAATTTGAATTAATAATTTATTTTGGATTAAAGTTTTCAAAAAAGTTTGTATTTATATAGTATCTAAGGAATAAAAAAGAAGTAATTGAAAAAAGAACGACCGTTATAACTATATTTTAGAATAGGACCTAAGTGTCTTCCCTGGGGAATTCCTGATGTAACAGTTATAGCTTATCATTCTCCATTTCATTCACTTTATTATTAGTAAAAATTGGAAAGTTCGGAGAAGTGGATCTACCAGATACGAAACCGTGTTGAAAAGGAAATATTATTTCTTATTTTTATTTTCTATCTTTTCAAATAATTTCGACATTATACATAGTTTACTAATTGGTATTATAAAGGATGTTTTCCATTCAGAAAAAAACAACCCATGATGAAGTTAGTTATTAAAAAAGATGAGTAATATTCTGCAACTAGCGGAAACACACTTTAAAAAAAATAGGGGGAATTCCACCCGGGCCAACATTATTATCTTCGTTCAATTCATTAAAGGCATTTTGTACTTCTGGAAAAGTTATACTTAAGTCTGTGCCCAGACCGCCAAAGTCGACGTTAGACAAAATTGAGTTTTTGATACCATTAGATTCAGCGATTTTGGAAATTTTGTTTACATTTGTATTATAAAAAAATGTAGCTACAACTTTATAAAAACAAAACCAATGAAGTCAGTTTTGTACATCCTCCTTTAGGCAAAACAACTAAACTCAAACAAAATTGGAAAAAGTCCTTACATATTATCTAAGGTTGACTGAAGATTAAATTGATTTTAATTTTTCTCAAGGAATAACGACTAAACTTAAGTTAAATTGTTTTTCCCCGAGAAAATTTTAGGGATTTTGGTCTACTTCTTTGTTGGGGAAACCGCTCAGGTCGAGTATTGTTATTCTTCTTCAATGAAGTTGTCGAATTTTTAAATTTCTATTTGGGGAAAAACAACTTTACTCAAGTTAAGTTGTTATTCTCCAAGAGATAAATAAATTTGTCGTGTCTTAAGGTGAGTTTAGTCATTATTCTACAGGGAAATATTGATCAAGAAAAATCTTAATTCTACTTTAGTTCTTTTTCCGCGGCAAAGAGTCAGTTTATAAAAATCTAATGTAGAGTTTAGTTGTTATTGCGCTACCAAATCAAAAACAAGTGTGCGCTTAAGTCAACTGTAGTTATTTTTGCACAGAGATAAGAAAAGTGTAATTAATCACAAAGGCTCTTGGCACTGGCCCGAATTCAGGTTCTGTAAGGTTTAAAGAGATTCAAAAAAAAGATCACTTACTGTTAAAATGTTGCTTCTCATTTGAACATTAAAGTGGCAGTTATCGGACAAAATACGATGTTTAGGATCAAATGAGGAGGACATCAAAAAGCTTAACTCGACTTAAGATTATTTGTATGAACATTTCTCCAATTGCAAAAATTGCAATTCTTTTAATTAAAGATCAAGACGATGGTTTAATACCTTCAAATTCATACTAGTTTCAATGCTGTCAGAGGATACACATAATTTTCTACAGCAATTTGTAGTTGCGAACTTTTTCTTAATACTTTAAACTGCTCTCCTGAAAAATGTTAAAAATAGACTTTAGCGGTTCTGCCTCGAGGCCACAGAAGTGTTTATGTTTATATTGCTAGCTAACGGACTCAGAGAAAGCATTATTAATCTCAGTCAGATTTTTTAAAGTCAAGTATTAAGTATTAAGGTACTGCATACATTTTGGTACTCCATCAGATTTTCTTTTATTTTTTATAAAGGGCCAGAAATATTAGATATTGGATTTAGGTTTAGATTCAAATTAATTAAAATAATTCTTATATAGGAATTTAGTAAAAACGTTACAATTCTTCTCCAAATTTAAGGAATCTAATCACAGATTAGAATTATGTGGCGACTTTCGTGAGAGTTTGTATGTTTATTTTCTGTATTATTTAAATTAATAATGTGAAACGTTTAATTTTAGGCACTTATAGATCAATACAGTCTCTAAGGTAGTTTAAGAAATTGGTATAGTAATCTGATACATTTTGACATTCCTTCGTGCCCGGTGGCAACAAAAAATGAGTTATTGAAATCCGCTTTAGACAAATTTTATATTTAATGCAGTCTTGATTCGGTTTAAAAAAGTTAATAACATTGAATTCAAAACTAAAAGCTACATGGTGAATATAATTTAAAAAAATAAAATAAGGCAATTGTTGACTGATACACAAAGTTCTTTATCTGCAAATAACAAATCAAGTGTTCTTTCTAGACTGTTTTATATTTGTTAATTTGAATTAAATCAAAAGAGGTCAAAGAATCAACAACTAAAGATTCATTTTCAAGGCTTATATTATATGAAATAAGAATAAGATCATCTAAATCATAAATCCAACAAAGATTAGGCTTAATGTGTGCCTTCAGTTTGATACTTTCAACACATTAACTCATCTTTTTTTTTATATTCAATTGACATATAAAAAGTGATGCCAAATAATGAAAAATCATCTAACTGAAATAATTGAAGCAACCTAAATTCCTGATACTCACCTCTTCAATATTCTTGATCTGTCATATCCTGCTCATCCTGAGTCATCAAAATAAAGCCTACGTTCAAAGGTGAAAGTTTAAGTTTACAATTGGCCAAACAAATAAGAAAATAGGAGAAAATCTCGCACTAATTGGATCGAATTTTATTTCTATATATTTATCTTAAGGTTTAACCTCAACGTTTATTTATTTTTTCTTTGGATCTTATGTTAGAGCAATCATCATCTAATGAGGCAAGTATTTGTTGTTTTTTCTTGATTTTGTATTTTATTTTTTGTTGTTGTTATGTCTAACCATAAGAGCTTGTGGAAAGAAGATTAATGTTCTGCCAATAAATAAATACACCCGTATATTTTTTTATTTTTTTTTTTAATTCGCCTTGTTTGTTCCTAAAATATTTTTCACATAAATCTCGTATACGGGATTTCCTTCGATTTTATTTTTTTTGGTTTGGTTATACAAAACATTTGTCCATTTATATTGACGTATTCTTTTGGCCTTCCTGGTATATAGGATTAATGTATGTACAACATGTATTTTTAACCTACAAAGCAAATCCGAAGATTATAAGTCCCTGATTTTTAATCCGTACATTTTTGAATCAAACAATTCAAACGTTATTTCTGAGGATTTATCTTGACATTTTTTAAGCCAAAATCGATTACCCCTATATGCAAAAAAAAATGTAATTGGTCACAACTTGTTGATAAAAAAGGTTATCGGTTCTTTGCAGTTTCATCCCCATTTAAGGTCAATAAAATAAGTTTCTCACATTGGGCGACAATTAAAGATGATTGAACTAATTTGCAAAAATACTTGAAACCGTAATTGTTGAAGGTATAGTTACTACGACCATGGCACTAATACAGAAATTATTGCAGATTTTATAGTTTTTTGAATACGATGTATATACATTTTGTATAAACTCACTTTTAACAACCATATCAGTTCTTAAATGGTAAATATGAATGAATCAAGAGTTAAATAAATACTTAATTTTGTATTGGATCCGAAATGCGACTAAGGCCACCGTGACTTGAGCTCTAATTAGTGGACTTCTACAAAATGAAATACATTTATTTTTAAATAACAAATTGATTGGTGGGTCCAAAATCTTACTAAATGAAAAAAAGACAGATTAGCGTTAGGCGTCACTTGGACTCGAAAATAATACTTAGATAGAAAAAATTAGTCTCACGTTCTTTGTCACCGTAATTTCTGCTTAAGTAAATGGAATTCAATTTCATACATTTAATTAATTTAAAGGTTTAAAATACGACTAAATTAGAAAATACAAGTATCACATTGATTGGCAAGTTGAATCCCGCTTTAATTATCGTGCCTTCACAACATGACATTTACTTTCTAACACTAAATTGATTATAGTATCCAAGATTCGACTAAAATGATAAAAAGAGTCTCACGTTAGGCGCCACCTGGTCTTGAATATCCGACTTACATAGAATGCCTTAAGGATAAAAAATTAAACAGAATCAGAAAAAGAAGTCTCACGTTGACTAAGAAGATGAAATTCCGATTCTGAAAAAACCTTCTCTTCTGTTATATGTGAACGTCTAAACCCCATCGTCAACAACATGAAAGATCATTATTAGTGTGGTCTTAGACCAGGAAAGTCTACTGTACGTCAGATCATGGAAAAACCCAAGATCATCAAATCGACACCCACCATCTTTTCACCGATTTCAAGGACGCATATGACAGCATCTACAGGCACGAGCTGCATAAAGCCATGTCTAGTTTTATCATCCCTGCCAAACTCGGGCGTTTATGCAGAATGACTAGGATGAAATTGACATCGTGATTTTAATGGGACTTTTGAGAGGATTGAGGCAGAGGCGGGAAATAACGATTCAGCGGGCGAAACAAAGTGCATGCTGCCATCAAAAAAACGACCTACAACACCGACGACGTCTCGGTTAAAACGTGAGCCCTCTTTCGGGTGACCAAAGTATCCCTATATATGACCCTTATCATCTCCGCCCTGTTATACGGCACACAAGCATGGGCGATGACAAAAGCGAATCAAAGCAGTTTGGATCGTTTCGAAAGAAAAGATTATCCCAGTCCAGAATGCGTAGAAGGTGAGTGGAGGAGAAGATGGAATGATGAGCTGTACCGGTTGCAGACCTGAGTTTTAAAAGTAAAGCGACTGCGATGGCTTGATCACAAAAAGCGCATGGAAACCAATGTTCCAGCCCGGTTAGGTTAGGTTAGGTTATAGTGGCTGTCCAAGATGGAAACGGACACACTTAGGCCAGTTTAATGGCCCATTGTGATACCTAATGAATCTCCTAAGTTCAATGGAACCAGCTTGAGTCCCTTACGAAACGTGACAGGCTAATTAGTAATTATACCGATATGATTTAGATCGTTTAGATCGTTAAAGAAGAATTCTCCTAGGTAATTCTTGTGTTTTCGAGCTAGAGCAGGGCATGTGCAGAGAAGATGAAGAACCGTTTCTTCCTCTTCCTAGTCCATACAGCTTCTGCAAAAGTCATTTGAGAATACGCCTAGTCTCGTGGCGTGCTTTCCTATTAGACAGTGTCCGGTTATGACACCTATAATCGAGCTTATATGCGATCTGCCTAGAGAGAGCAAGCACCTTGAACGTTTTATATCCAGTGTTGGCCAGATGTTTTTTGTGGCTTGACACGTGGATATGTTGTTCCACCTGGTGCCTGCCCTACTCGCAGCGTCTTGCATTAGCAACAGTTTACAAGTAGCGATTGGTATGCCAGTACTTGCCAAACGTGGTAGGATGGGCTGTACTGTACCGTTCCTTTCGAGTTCATCTGCCTTACAGTTACCTGGGATCTCTCTATGGAGCGGCACCCAGCAAAGGTGAATATTAAACTGTTGCGCCATCTCCATTAGAGATGATCGACAGTTATGAACTGTTATAGAGTTTGTAGAGACAGAGTCCAGAGATTTGATAGCAGCATGGCTGTCAGAGAAAATACGGATATCAGATGTTGATGTCACGTTTTCTTTGAGCCAAGAAAAGACTTCCTTAATCGCCAAAAGTTCCGCCTGGAACACGCTAAAATGATTGGGAAGGCGGAATGATAGACTTAATTTCAGTCGTTCAGAGTACACACCACAACCAACCCCTTCTTTGGTTTTTGAGCCATCTGTGTAAAAATGGATTGACTCATCCTCCAAGAATGTCCTATCCTCCCAAAAAGATCTGGTAGGTATAGAAATCTTGAAACTCCTGTCGAATTATAGTTGGGGGATGGTGTAGTCTGTGTGCTTTGGAATTGATTCTAAGTACCTTAGAATTACGGAGTGGCCAATGTTGTTGTTAGTCCACTGAGACGAAGCATTGAGGCGAATAGCAGAGCTTGCAGCTATTTGTTTGCTAAATATGTCAAGAGGTAGAGCAAGGTGTCTAGTGCTGCAGACGGGGTCGTGCGAAGCGATCCGCTTATACATAGGCAGGTTTATACCTTTCTCTAAAGCAGTCCACCATACTGCCAAACTGTACGTTAAAATCGGTCTGATTACCGATGTGTATAGCCAATGAGTGATTCTGGGCTGTAAACCCCATTTATTACCAATAGCTTTTTTGCAAGAAAAGAGAGCTACAGTAGCTTTTTTGACTCTTTCCTGTACGTTGCGTTTCCAATTTAGTTTTTTGTCTAAGACAGGACCTAGGTATTTAGCTTTGTCTGAGAATTTTAATTGGATTCCTTTAATATAAGCAGGGTTGACAAATGTAATTTTGTATCTCCTCGAAAATAAGACCAGATCGGTTTTGTGTGGGTTAACGCCCAGTCCACACCGATCATCCCAAAGTATTAGTCTGTCTAAGGCATTTTGTATGAGTTCTTTTAGGATATTGAGATGCTTTCCTGAAACTGCTATAGCAACGTCGTCCGCATAGGCTATCACTCTGAAACCCCCCGCATCCAGAATAGTTAGGATTTGATTCACCACTAGGTTCCAGAGGAGAGGGGATAGATTACCACCTTGCGGTGTCCCTCTAACGAATCGTCTGCTAGAAGAGTTGCCCAGTTTTGAGTTAATTATTCTGCTAGTAAGTATTAAATGAATTAACTCCTGAAGCGAACTCTCTACATTTAGAGATGTCAGTGCAGATTTGATTGCAGATGTGTCCACGTTGTTAAAGGCACCTTCGATGTCAAGGAAAACAACCATAGTGAACTCTTTATGATGGAGGGATTATTCGATGGTACGTACTAAAGTGTGTAACGCTGTTTCCACCGATTTACCTTTACAGTAGGCATGTTGAGACGAAGACAGAAGTCTTGTATCGATACGTGCCCTTAAATGGATATCAATCAATCTTTCCAGGGTCTTAAGAAGGAATGATGATAGACTTATAGGTCGTAGATCTTAAGGATTGACTTGGAAGCATTTACCTGCTTCAGGTATAAAAACAAACTTTAACTTCTCTCTATGCCGAGTGAACATGGACCAGGTAAAGACAGCTGGTAAAAATAGCCTCAAGGATTGGTGCAATTATATCAAAACCCTGCCCGGAAAGTCTTCAAATCCACACCCACAGGACAGAGCAGTAGAGGAAGACCGCGGATCAGCTGCACTCACAAGTGAAAAGTGATCCACCCAAATTGGAGTGCGCAATTGGAGACATCTAGCTAGGGACCGAGGTAGATGGTGAAGTTTGTTGGGTTAGGCAATAGTTTACACAGGTCTCTAGCGTCACCTAAGATAAGTAAGTAAGTTAGGTTAAGTTTATTTACTAATGTAGATAAAAAGAGTCCCAGTTCTGGGACAACCTGGACTACAAAAGCTGACTAAGATTTAAAAAACGAGTTTCACGTTGTGCCTAACAGTGACTTAGGATGTGATTATTGTCGCTGTTGCAACTGATTTTTGAACACTCAATTGATTATTTGGTTCAAAAACCCATTTAATAAGAAAAATAAAGTGTCACGTTGGGCTCCACCTTGATTAGAGAAGCCGAATTAGATACGTTTCACGTTTTGCGTTACCGTGACTCGAGCTTTAGCAAATGTTCCTTCTCTAAAATATTTTTCCAAACTCAGCTGATTGAAGGGTTCAAAACATGACTTAAAAAACAACTCTCACGTTGGGCGCCAGCTACATTCGAAATTCTGACAAAGATAGATAAAAACAGTCTTACGTTGGGTTATTGAGTGTATTGGGTTTTAATTTGTTCCTTCACAAGATAAAACTTATTTGTAAACACTTAATTGATTTTAAGATCCAGAATCCGAATAAGATGGGAAAAATGAGTCACACGTTGGGCGCCACCTGGACTTGAATATACGATTTATAAAGAAAAATAGTGGAAGCTACAATGTTTTTTTTACAATATTCAATGAATTTGGACACTTAATTGCTTTAAAGATCCATGATCCGAATAAATTATAAAAAAAGAGCTCCATGTTGGGCGCCATCAAAACCCAAAAAGCTAAAAATGAAAGAAAAAACAATTCTCACGTTGAGTGCCATCGTGACTTCAGCCGCAAGTAATATTCCATTACAAGATGATATTCATTTTCGAACACATAACCGATTTTTGGGTCCAAAATCCGACTAAATTAGAAAAACAAAAGGGAGGATAACTATGGGCGCCACCTGAACTCTGAATTCTGAATATAATAGTAAAATAATGTCTCACGTGTTGCAGTACCATGAATCGAGCTTTAATTAATGTTCCTTCACAAGATCCGAATCAATTTGAGAAAAAGAGTCGCACGTTGGGCGCCACCGTGACCTTTAATTGAATGTTTCTTTACAAAATTTTCTTCTCATTTTCTTAGGGATGTACATAAGTTTGCTTAAAGTGCGTGTACATAATGTAATTTGATAATTAAATCCCCATAATTTCTATATTCTCGTATCTTAGTCACCACATATAGACTTCCAGTGATATAAATTCGATTCATTCATGCATTTTATTTGATTTCTTATCTCTCGACCTTTGCTTTTTTTCGTATATATATGTTCATAGAATACCTAAAAATGTATCTTACATTAGTATGTTTGTATATAATGACTCGAATAAAAACGATAAAAGAAATCCCTTTGGGGCAATCATAAGGATTAGTGTTGTTTTGGTTTTATTTCTACACAAAAAAAGAAGCAACAAGGCAGCACAAATAATATTCGACAGACACATGCCAATCAGTAGCTAGATTAAGTCAAAGCCTCCATAAATGAGTTCGTCGTTTTTTCTTTATAAATGTATGTATGTATGTGTGTTTTCAAGGATCATAAAATAATATATCTAACTCTCAAAACTCAAGCACTGGTTGCAAGTAGTGTTTTTTGTACATATTTTCGAATCATTCAAGTGGATTTCTGCAACTGGTATCTGGGAATACGATTAAAGTCTGTTTCCAGATGTGAAGTAATTTGCATTTTCGCGCAAATTGCAAAATAAACGCTACATGGACATTAAGCATATATGACCTGCCTTTCCATGCCATGCCAAATTGCCGCGTCGAGCTGCGCCACTTCCACCACCATCCCTGCCCAGTTTCCCATTCTATGGTATGTTTCGACCCCGCAACACTGCAACGTTCATGTTAACCTCATACCTGCTCAGGGCTTCGAATATGATGGGGGTTTTGTCTTCATGTTAATTGTAATATCTCCTCTGAGTTGGCCCATATGCCTTTGGCTTTGCCTTCGCTTTCGTCCTGGCGAAACATGGCATAGACAGAGAAAAACGGGAGAGTGTACTCTATGTGAACTATTAACCTAAATTTCGAAGGACGAAACACTCACAAAAGGACGATGACTACGATAAGGACGTTCGTCGTCGTAGTCGTCGTCATCATCATCGTTGTCGTTCAGTTGACTACGACTACGACGACGACGGCGATACAAATACGATAGCAACAACGGTGACGATAAACGTATACGGAAGGACGAATCAGACCAACCAACAAGCCATAGCACTTCGGCAACGCATTACAAGCTACTCCTTACTCCTGCAACCAAACAACCAACCAACCAGCTAACAACGCTCGTAGCCATATGTACTCGTACCTACGACGAGTATTTTGTATTGTTAAAATGCGGAAAAGTTTATTGCTCGAGTGGAACTAGAATTTGCAGTTTGAAGAGCTATTGGCATTATCCATATATCCATATCCATGGGATCAGGGATCTAGGATCTAAAAACTGAATTTCCAGAGAGCACATATACCAGAAACCAGATATGCAGAGAAAGCCAATTGAAATGAGTTTTATTTGATGTGCTTGTGGTTTAAATGGTAATAGTTGGCGTTGTAGCTTGTATAGCTTGGAGGTTGGCTTTGGGAATGGAGTATTGTAAAACGAAGACATTGAGAGAGTCAGAGGCAATATTTAGCTGTTTCTGGTTCTATTCAAGTACCTCATCGTCCTTGTCGTTCTCTTGGTCCTTTGGTATGTTCTTGTTCGTGTTCGTGTTGGTTATTCGTATTCACTTTCAGAATTATGGTCGGCACCACCGACCGCTGGAGTAGCTGCATAGCTATATCTGAGAATGAAAATGCCGTTAACGGTAATCGAAGTTAACAGCTGGCTGGGCAATAATTATTGTTTCGTACACAGTGTAACCAAAAAGGGGTCCTTAATAGTTTTACTAGTTTAATTTAAACAAAGAAGGATTAAGTTGTATTTATTACATTAATTAAGGGTTGACTTTTGGGCTAACTTAATTTGTGGAGATATTTAACAAACATAAATGGTGAGCAAAACTGTAATGATTTTAGAACTTTTGTTTATTATATTTACAAGAAACAATCTATGTTAATTCGTGTAAATTATAGCGGAAAATGAAAATTGAAAATTTTAAATAGTTTAAAGCATTACGATTCTCACGTTGGGCGTTTTCGAATTTTAGGTTATTTCTTTTTCGATAAATTGATGTGCTGGAATTTATTAAAATCAATTTAGAATGATATGTGTGTTGAATTGTTTTCTAAATAATCTTAATTGATGTACAGAAGTGCAAAAAATATTTAAACAATGAAATCATCAATAATTTTTGTGTATTGATAAAAATAAATTAGCAATACGACGAGAAATTAAAACAGGTTCATAATATTTGATGGAGTATTTTTCAACAGCATTTTCATTTTTCTAGTTATATGTGAAAAGCTAAGGTTGCTTCCCTTAACATAATATGGGTTAAAACATAAATAGGTGTAGAACGGCACATTTCAATTACCATTTACTTGAAAAAAAAATATTGAAATTTCGATTATATGGGAAAACAGCCCAGAGTAACCACTTTACTTCAATCCCAGAGGTAATCATCTTTTTAATTTGATGAATCTTTACAGCGTTGAATATGGCGTCGACCTGCTGGCTACTGAAAAGCTGTATGACACCATACTGACAATAACAGACAAACCACCCTCGAAACTGCTTACAGGTAGTCGAGTACGACAGTGATCACTGCGGACTGGCTGCTGTAATGCAGATTCCGAACGAACGCGTGGAGTTGGAAGAAAACGTTGCAACGCACTCTTACAATTACAGTAAGATGCGTTGGACTCGTTTCACCAACGCTTTAGCGAGAGAACTTCGTTCGAGTGACATAGCCCCACCAAACAACAGAAACCTGACAAATACAGAAATTGACCAACATTTACAACAGATGGACGAAACAATAAAACGAACGATGGAACGGACAATTCCAAAGTACAAAGAACGGGACCAAATGGGCGCTTACAGAAACGCGACAATTGACGCACTACGAAGGCACAAGAGTGGCTTACTGACAACACTCAAAAACTTGTACATACGACTTACAGACCCACGCGACTTGGAGGTTAGGACACTGAAGTCGTCAATAAAAAATTTCAATCTGTTGATTAAGGAGAACTACAGGTTATCAATTAACAACTACTGGGACCGCAGGATCCGGTCAGTTAATTCCAGTGACCCTAGTATGTTCCCCAAAATCAACAAGATATTCAGCAAAAAGAACGATAATGACATTCCGTGTCTGAAACTCCAAAGAACTTAAGTGAACAGGGACGTACTCAGGACAGTGAAAATAGATCCAGAAGAGCCATCTTTAACGATGAGTTTTATATAATTGAAGATATGAAGGAAAAAGTGGAGGCAGTTGGAGCTGCTTTCCGGCAAGTGTACAAGGTGAATGTTAGCATTCGCCCCAACCACGACCTGGAAAACAGAGCCCTACTTAATCACTTTTACCTTCGAAATGATTAGACACAATGGCGATCTGATAACCGCGGTTTCATGCGGTTCAATGACGATTCCTTGGCAAATGCCATAATCGCCGAGCAAACGGGACCAAGTCCCTTGTTAGTGACGAAGGTTGAGCTTCATCTCATCTTCAACTCAATAAAAAACAAAAAGTCAGCAGGTGTCGATGGTATATCCAACGTTGTACTAAGACATTTACCGCCGGAAGCAATTGACATTTACACCACACTCTTCAACAATGTACTGAATAATGCATATTATCCAGTGCATTGGAAGGCCGCGGTGGTTCATCGTCTCCCGAAAAAGGGAAAGGACAACTCCAACCCGTCAAATCTTCGGTCGATAAGTCTTCTTCCGAGCATCAGCAAAGTTTTCGAAAAAATCATTAATAGGGCTCTGACTAAGTGGGCTGCGGACAACAAAATAATTCCGGATAAACAGTTCGGGTTCAAGGCGGGTCATGACACAATTCATGCTGCGTCTAAACTCGTTTCTGATATCCAATGGAATAAATCAAAACAACAATGCACAGGTGCTGTTCTGGTTGATTTGGAAAAGGCCTTTGACACCGTATGGTTAGAGGGCCTTTACCTAAAACTGAGCAGGCTTGGCATAAGCAAGCCATTGTTGTATATACTTTATGATATGCTTAACGGTAGAAAGTTTGTTGTCAAAAGTGGCAATGTAACTTCTACCACAACATTCTCAATTAAAAATGGTCTTCAACAGGGAGCGGTGAATTCGCCGATTCTCTTCAGCATTTACACCAGCGATCTGATAGGTAGTCTTACAAAGGCAAATGCGTACGCCGACGATCTAATTGCGTACAGAACGGGCCGAAAAGTTGAGGTTGTTAGAATTCTCTAGCAGCGTGATTTCGACAAGATTCAGCGATATTGCGACGACTGGAATTTGAAAATAAATTTTCAGAAGTCAGAGACAATTCTATTCCGGACTCCGTTGGCTAAGGCCACGTGGGATACGTGTAAGAATTGGCGCAAGATGGTCATCGTTGATCGTGAAGTACCTCGGTATCTGGTTAGATCAGTATTAATATTTCGACAGACATATAAATGCTGCTCTGACCAGGGCCAGAGGACCCTTCGCTCTGACGAAACGGCTGTTTTTTAGCAGTCGGCTTGACCCCAGAGTGAAGGTAATTTGCTACATGGCCCTCATACGGCCAATGATTGTTTATGGTTGTCCTGTGCGGTTCAACGCTGCCCCTTCACTGATGGAGAAGTTTCGGGTGTTCGAGCGGCAGTGTTTACGACGCTGTACCGGCTTATATCGAACAGCTGAATCTTCTTATGTGCATTACTATTCCAACGAGGTCCTATACAACGGGGCTCGAATCAACAGAATTGACAATTTCGTGATAAAACTCGTTCGAAGTTACATTGCAAGAGCTAGGTCTTCGACCAACAATTTTATTTTCAGCCGTTCTATCCGAACGACGAGTATTTAGAGAGTACATGCTTGAGCGGCTTCATTCCACTAGAGGCATTCCTCTTTTTAGATAGATGCGGTCTGATACAGGATAGATTGGCAGTGCTAATCTACCACGTCAGACGACGAACCGTGGATGGGATGTACAATCGGGACGTCATGGCACAAGGTGGAGCAGAGCTCCTTCGGGTGAAGCAGGAGAACCAGTTTTGATGGCTTCAATCCGCACTTGATAGTGGATAGTTGGGATGGGGTTTTAAGCCTTGGCCGGCTTACATACTTGTTTTATAGTTTTAGGGTTTAGTTTTAAGTAGAATAGGCATTGTGGCAGAAAAAGAAATACAAACAAAAAGATAGTTAGATTTGCTGCCGTGGTTGTTCTAGTTTTAAGTAGTTTATAGGTAGAATAGGTAGTTTAAGTTAGTTTTATGTTTTATATTAAGGACCTTATTTTAAGTAGTTTTAAGGAAAAATAAAAAAGGATCTTCATATTATTTTTTTTTTAATTTTCAATAAAAACAAAAATAAATAAAATTTAAGTAAAATAGATGTAAGGGCCGAGGCACTAATATTAAGTGTTATAGTTTAACTTAGAGTGTCCGTATGGGACCAGTAAGTTAGTTGTGAGTTATGGTTAATGAGTCTAGTTTTATGAATTTTTGTCTAGCTTTAAGATAGGTTTAAGAATTAATTAATCAAAACAAAAAAAAAACTTTACTTCAATTGAAGTAGATCTACTTCTTTTTTTTTCAAATAAATTGAAAATCTACTTTCTACTTCGCACCATCATCAAAATATTGAAATCTACTTCATTTTTAAGACCTGTGTTTTTACCTACTTCAATTTTAATAAAAATAGACTGAATCTACTCCTTTTTTCTCCTAATCTGTAGTCTTAAGACTTTCTAGAGAATTATAAACCGCTTGAGTATTTGCTTTGCGGTGAAGTTCCGTTTTATCTAATGTATTCTAGTTTAACCCTTTTCTCATTTTTAATTTCGACGTAAACGACCTGTATGGCAAGTTTTGCAAACAAATTCGAATTCAAGATATTACAATGGTAGAGAAGTCGAAAAAAGATTTTTATTAAATTCTTGCTAAAAGTTGTGCCTTCCTTCAATATAAAAATATTTTATATATTGAACCTCAGATAGAAACGTTATTTTGTTTTTAAGTTCAATCAAGAACTAAACTATTTTTTTTGCCAAAAATGTCTTTGTTTTTATTTTGAATTTAAAAGCAATTATTATTTTTCGAAATTTTATATTTTTCAAAATGGGTCATAATTTTTTACAAAATTGAAATGCAAGACGTCTAATAATAAGTTCAAAACAATATATGTACCTATAAAAAGAGGCTGGGATGTGACCCACCTGATAACTTTCCATCCCGTCTGTCGATTTGTCTTGCTTAAAAGTTTGTCTATATGTACTCGTATCAATTTTTACCAAATTTGCGTACTATTTTTTGTAGATAAAATCTAAAATTTGTATGAAAAAATGAATTGTTGGATTTTTATATAAAAATTACTGAATATCGAAAACAATATTTTCTGTGAAACAAAATAAGTTTGAAAGCTATTTGAGCCGAAAGGAAATTTTTACCAAGTTTTAGTATTGTTTTTCTTTAGAGTTTTATTTTTTGTAAAAAAACTGTCACTTCGATTTTTTTTAAATTATTACGAATATTGAAAGCAATATTTCTTATAATATAAAATAAGTTTGAAGCCTAAATTTCAAGTTTTTGAAAAGATGTTTGAATCGATATTCAATTTTTACCAACTTTGAGTACTGTTTTTATTTTTAGATTTTTATTATTTATAGAAATAACTGTCAATTCGATTTTTCTCAAAATTTTATCAGATGTCAAAAACATTATTCTTCGTTGCACAAAATTGTTTTGGCGATGAAATCATATTTTAGTCGTAAAATTTTGGAAGTGACAAATTCTTTTTTTTCAGTTTTTTTGATTTATAAAAAAAACCGTAAAATGGATTTTTTCAAAAAATATACTTGTTTGATATCACGTTACAATATATTATATAAAATTTAATTTAAGTCTCTAGCATTTTTGGTTCATAAGATATTTAAGGTAATGGTTATGGTGAAAAAACCACCCACTCGAATTTTTTGAGAGCCCTTTCTGCATCTTTCTGCCTTATTATCTGTATAACAAAATGTATTTGAAATCGATATCTCTTCTGGTTCTTGAGCTATCGACGACGAAAAAAACTTCGCGAACGTACGGACGTACGGACACACGCACGCACAGACATCTTTCTAAAAATCTTTTATTTCGACTCTAGGGACCTTGAAACGTCGAGAAATGTCAATATTTTCATTTTGACAAATCGGTACGATTACAATAACTTCCTATGGGAAGTTAATAAGAAATTATATAAATTCTTTGCTCTCTTTCATTTTTGTATCGAACCAATGTAAACAATTTGAACCCAGAAATGTTCATCAAAAGTTGAACCATAAAATCAAACTTGACAGCTGTCAAAACTACAAACCTAACTTATCCGAAACATATGACGATAAGAGCGTCAGTAACTTTTCATGTTCATATTTTCATTATGCACATCATAATGTTTTGTTTCAAACATATGTTTATGTTTCTCAAATTCAGTCCTTAGGATGTACATAAGAAATAATGTTGGGAATACACAACAATATGATGGTTATATTAATATCCTTAATTACAAACAACATGTCACATCAGCCCTGTAACTATAAACCTACCTTCACAACAACCTACTTTGAGCTTGCAATAATAATTTTCTTTAAGGGACTATAAGCACCTACTATACACAGGATATAGTACCTACAAAAAGGATAGGGAATTAATTATGTAGATGGCAGCACTACCGATGTATCTCTATAGAAAGAGAAACTCACCTTTCTAATCAGTATTCATAAAAGAAGTAGTCATTACAATAATGTAGGTTCTGTAGGCATATTGTTTTCAGTTTATCAAAAAAGAAAAAAGACAAACTTAAGGAAGAAAAAAGGATCCAATTCTGAATTAATAGCAAATTTTCAAAGTTAATTGGAAAATAGAAGCCTGGATATGGATAGGTACCCAACTATTGATCATTTACACAAAAGAACAAGAGATAGCAGCGGTACGGCGCGGCGCGGCGTGACGGCCGGCGGGTGGGGCAAAAAACCAAAACCTTCAATAGACCCACAACAAAGAAAAATAACGTTTCATTTTCCTCAGTGCTATTTTCTTTTTATTTTTTTGAGTTTGTGGGAAAACAGACAACCGCATATAGGATATTAAGTTAAAAACCTTTCTTTGTAAAAAAGAGGAAAGAAAAAGAAGTTTCCTGGAAGGGAAACTCTTTTTTATCTTTGAATATAATTTTCTATTTACATTGACTATGAATGGCCGGTCGGTCGGGTCTAGAGGTTATTTTTGCTTTTTGAGGTTACTTTAGATTCAAAGATTAAAGAATTAAAAGGAAACACTCTATTTTCGTAAAAAATATAAAAAAAAATCAAAAGCTTGAAAGGGTACTCAAAGTATTAGAAATAGAATACCTTGATTTCGATAATTTGAACTAAATGGTGCTATTAGGAAGTAATCTGTGCATAATATAAGGAAGCACTTTTCAGGTTTTGACTTTTATTTAAATTTTGGTTGCGCTCGTCTACTTAAGCAATTCAACTATAATACCTGTTCTTCCAAAGGGTTTTCTAAAAGGGACGAGTTGATTTTGACAGCTCGTGACGGCCATATTGTTTCTTTCACTTTCTGTCAAAATATTTTCTTTCAGACAGTCACTAAGAGAAAATTATCAAGGCAAGTTAAAGCTTTGGCGTTGTGCCCTTTTAATGGAATGCATAGTCGTCCTTCCAAGTCGACTATTCAGCGTTTGGTGCCAAATTCAAGTCTTTTTTTATAATGAGCGCACACTTAAGGCGATAATAGAACCCTCATTACGTAAAGACACAGTGTGAGTTCTAGGAAAGGGAAAGAGGGGTTGAAAGGAAGTGTCGGTGCCCATTATTGACTATTGCAATGGTTGGGACAGACCGAGTCTATCAAGGCATTCCATATTCGTGTAGTACGGCTAAAGAACGAATCTCTGTACTTGACAGTAAGACGGAAGTTGGCCTCGAGAGTATATTGATGAACAGTACTAGAAGCGCGAGTATTACGGTTGAACTGTTTAAGGGGAAGAATGCAGCTGGCTATTTCTCTAGAGCATAAACCGTTAAAATAATGGTAAAAGAGGATGATACTTTTTTCGACAATGTTCAAGCGACGTTATTGATCCTATGATGGTACTATCACCAATCAATATAAATGCTCTGCGTTCAATACTGTCCAAGAGGCTTAAGTAGGTTACAGGAGCACTAGCCCAGATATGGGCGTTATACTCAAGCGTTGGACGTACGTAAGTCTTGTAGATAACAGCCACATCAGACAGGCGGAAAAACTTATTGCGTTGCCTTAGAAAACCCAAGTATCTTGCTTCATTTTTGGCGACACCTCTTTGGTGATACACATAACGAGAATATTGACATGTTTAGTCTTCTCGATGCAAGTGCCATCTATGGATAATGGCAAGAGGGTATATCTTGCTTTAACGTTACAAGACAGAATTGGGTTTTCGAAGCATTAATTTTTCACGAGTTTGTTTACTCCACATTTTACAAAGCTCCTTACCTTAAGTCGGAATTTAATGAGCTTATCATATTTTGTCGTTGTAGTGAATTTGAAAACGAATACGAAAAGCGAAGAGTGCTATCATTAGCGAAACAATGAATTGGATGAAAGGCTGCAGACAGGAGATCATTAATAAAAATGAGAAAGAGTGTTGGAAATAGAACAGAGCCCTGGGGCACTCCAGCATTTATTTTGTGGTTTTCAGACTTGAACCCATACAAAACAACTTGTTTTAAACGATTCGAAAATCAATTACTAATGCAATGAATGTGGGATTCATGAAAACCGAAAGCTTGCATTTTCGATAAGATAGCCTGATGTTAAACTCTGTCAAATGGTTTTGAAATATCAAGTGCAATTATCTTACTTTCTCCAAAACGATTTAAGGATTTGCTCCACTGTTCCGTGTGATGAACCATAGGATCACTAGTTGCTGCGAAAGCCGTATTTTCAGTCAGTAAGAAGTCTTCGATCTTCGAGATGTTTCTTGAGCTGATATATTTAAGTAGCGTTTCGATGACCATAGTAAGAAGGGACGTAAGTCCAATCGATTGATAATAAAGAGGGTGAGGAAGATTCGCCTTTTATGGGGATAGCCTGGACAAATGCGGTTTTCCATACAATTGGAACGAGACCTGAGAAATAGAACAGATGAAAAAGCTTACGCAATGGTTTTTCCAGCGTTGAAGAATACCTCTTCAGAAGAATAGCTGGGATAAGACTACTGTCTCCCTTTGTTTGCGGAAGTGTGTAGCAGAATTCAATGCAGACAATTCCGCATCGCTTATAAGAACTTGGCTTGTTGCAAACCAAAACATGGTCTCGTGATTTGAATCTGCGTTCATACAAAATAACGGAATATTTATTTTGCGGCTACAAAAATAGTTATTCTGCCACAGTCACATATCGTGCTTTAAGATGATATTATAGTTTACTATGCAAGCAATTCGCAAAATTGTGAAGAAAATTGAAGAGATTGCATTGGTTACAGAAATTGTAAGGCCTGTGCATCATCTTTTCCCTCGTAGCACTGAAAATATTGCTGCTTCTGAGAATCTTCAAGTAATAGAAGTTAGGCTATTACATCCACAAAAAAGGAAGTTTTTGGTGCCCTCTTTAGTCTGGAGGTGTTGTTAGACCTTACTTCTCTGAAAACGACGATGGAACGACTGTCACCGGAGGATTTTGCTGGTATGTAAACCGACTTTTTTTGCCTGATATTAAAGAATTCGACTTGGAGGATATGGGGTTTCAATTACACGGTGCCACATGCCACACAAATCAATCAAATATGGCTTTATTGCACTAGACGTTTCCTGGCAGCGCAGTTTCTCATCGTGCCGATATCAAGTGGATACTAAGATCATGATAATTGACATCGCTGGACTTCTTTTGTTGAGCTACGCGAAAGACCGTGTTTATTCAGATAAGCCATCGAATCTTGAGCACTAAAAAACCAACATTTGGCAACTTATGGCTGAGACATCGCCCAATATAGGTGTCAAAGAGTGGTCGAAAATTACCTAGAAAAAATCGATGCTTGGAACAATTCGCGTTTTGGTTATTTAAATGATGTAGTGCTTCACATTTTCAACGTTTAAACTTTATAATAAAAAAGAAATATCATTAACAAATTATTTAATATATGTTTTATTTACGTTAACTTTTAGAACCTCAAAATGGATAACCTTGTATAACTGACCCATGAGCTGAAACCAAACGACCATACATTGCATTGTGTGTTCGCTAGTTGGATTTGGGAGCAGCTGAAAGTTGATCACAGTTTTTGTCGGAGTATCTTCTTCAGTGATAAGACCAATTGTAGGATATGTAACGACACTAATCCACGTGAGATTAACAAAGTGTCAATGCATCAAAATAAACATACTGTTTGGTTTGGGCTTCGCGTTGGAAGCTTCATCGGTGCGTACATTCTTTTAAAATGGTGCTGGCCTGGCCAACACCGTCAACAGCGATCACTAAAGGTCGATGATCACCACAGCCCAAAATAGAATCGATATTTTGATCGAGCGGTTAAATAGTATTTGGTCGTGTGATCCGTTTAGACTTTTTCTTTAAGGGCTTTCTTAAGAAATAAAGTAACAGGCCTATACAAATAAGTCGCAAACTACCGCAACCCTCAAAGATAACAACAAATAGACCCTTCAAATGCGCACCACCTAGCAGGTATTTTATATTTTACACAAAACGTGATTGAAAGGGCTTTCAAATAAAGACACTTATTAACTACTTATTTTATTCAACTTTAAAATCAACCCACCGTTAATGGATAACTCTTTACAAAATCCTTTAAACACGTAAATAGCTAATTCCCAGGGTTCAGCCTTCTCAGATTTGTTCTTTAACTAAATATCTGATAAAATCCATTCCTTTTTTTAATTAATCAATAGTACTTCATAGAATTCGATAAAAATGAAAAATTGCTGAACAGGAATTTACTGTTTCGTGAGTTTAGTTTTTCTGAGAATGGCTGAACGGACAACTATTTTTGAAACAGGTATTCAAGGTAAATTCCTAAAACTGTATCAAAAACCTACCATTAGAAATAATTACCAGGAAATCTACTCAAAAGAATTTTTCAGAATTGTGTTTGCTTTACATTGAAAGTGCCTACACTTAAGCAAAGCTACAATAAGCCTCTTTCATTTGAAGTAAAAGATAGGTTCGATTCAGTGAGGCATTTATTTTGTTTCTTTTTTTACGGAATCTAAGTTGTTTTAACTGTTTTCGATTTTCAATTCGTTTAAGTTTAACTGGATTCTCTTTTGATGTAGTTTTTGATATCCTTTACAGATCAAAAAAGAAAGTCTTTTTTTTCTCTCAAACAAATGAAATATAAATAAACTTTTCAATCCTTTTGTGTTAAAACGATACACCTTCTTCTCATATAAAGCTGAAACCCACAGGATGATGATTATACTGTTTTGTACATTTACACTCCGGATCATTCTAATAAAGATAGCAACAAAATAAATTGTATTAAACAGCGAGCTACGAGTATATAGACAAGAAAACCGATCCACAACAATGTTAATGACTCGTTTCTGAAATTAAACTAGAATAAGTTAACAAGAGAAGTATTACCCATAGAGTGATGGCTGGTGCGTAGGACTGTCATGCCAGAGGTTTTTGCTTCAATCCCTGCCTGTGGAAGGAATCGACAAATTGTTTAAAAGTAATTCTTTTCATGAAAAGTGTTTTCTAAAATCAGCCGTACGGATTCGGCTTAAAACTTTAGAGAGTTGTTAGTCACTAGACCCTAGTTCTCAACGAACTGTTGCACCCTGATTCAATTTATTTAAGTTAACAGAATACAGCACGAGTCCATAGTCCATAGTGTGGTACGCAATAGAAAAGGTCTACGGAAATCATGTGAAGAACGGAAGCAGTCTTACGGTAGAACTTAAAATCTTGGCAGGATTCACACCAATATCGCATTTTTTCAAGAATTTTAAGAATTTAAAAGAACCGTTTATACAAAACATTACTCAACAACGCTATCACCCCTTAACAATAGTAAACATGTGATAGTCAATTATATAATAACCTTAGGTTGAACGAAGGCATTTATTTTGATGACTATTAACTATTGTCTTAAATGCGATTTCAAATAAGATTCTAATACTAAGAAGTAGGTATTCCTGACTTAATTCTTTCCATACAAATTAAATTATATGATTCTCTTCTACTGATATATAAATTACTTGGATGCGGAATACTATTAATGTTCGGATGATTTCTCCAGAATTTGTTCATAGAGATCAGGAATTTTTCCGGAAAAAATAAGATTTGATAAAAGGATGTACACTTAGTCCAAGTTAAGCGCATCGTAGATGCGTTGCCAGGATGTGTGAAATAAGCAGGTACTATGATAATGACTCCTGCTTGCACAGGTAGGTGGGTAGGTAGAGATGGCAGTCACAAGCAACCCTTGGTGTAGGATTCAGTTAGGGCTGAAATAGTCGTTTTATACCACAATGGAATATTTGTTACTGTATGCTCAACTTTTGACCAGTGGCCGGTACATATTATGGTGACACTTGCCATATCATGCCGGAGTCTATAAATCTATAAACGGTTTTTGAAGGTCATATCTTCCTGGCAATGGTTGGCTTTTGTCAAAAAAAAAAAAATAGAAAAATTAGCCCTTCATATCTCCATCAAGAGGAAGTGAGCCATGTAGGGCTGATCCTTGCCCAGCCAACTCATCAGCTCGATCATTTTCCTTAATGCAACTATGACTTTTACCCCAAATAAGAGTGACACAGATGTTGGACATTGTTGGATGATGTTATAGCCGAATTGTTAGCCATAACAGAGGAGTATGCCTGCTGGCATACTTTCCGGAATCATTCCAACAAGATGATCAGAACATTGTCCAACTTCTCCTTCCGATGAGATCAAGTCGTCTTCAGAAAAGGAATAGAATGATATGCGACAAATGAACAGCGGTATTACAACAAACAAAGAATTGGAGTGGTTAGTTAACATCAATCTATGATAACATTACTGGCACATATGAATAGTTGTAAGTTGTAAGTCACAAAGCCCTAGTTTTAATTAAGTAAGTAAATACCTAAAGAATATAAATACCTAGGAGCACATTTAAAACAGAATCTATAAATTTAAGACCACCACACGTAAAAACTAGAAAGGACAAAGGCAGCTATTATCTTAACATGAAGAGACTGTACAGTGGTCACAACAACAAGTATTAAGTGCTTGAATCAATATCTCAATTAGTTCTGTTCTACACGCTGCAAATGTGGGGAGTAAACCAATATGATACTGTCGAAAACGTTTTGAGATTCCTTATAAAAAGAACATTTTCGTACAAGTACGCCAAATTGTATTATAATATAAAATTGGGTTTAGCACCACTTTTCTTCAAGATGCTTAACATTTGAGTAGACAGCTTCATAAAAGTTAACAATGTGTCAAATGATCATTTACCAATGAAATTAGCACTTCAAGTCCTAGGATTTAAGACAGGATGGGTTTAAGAATGGATTGATCTAGCGGAAAAATGATGTTCTAGTCCTTCAAAATTATGAAGCCAGTTTTTAATCAACCTATGCAAATAATTTTGTTCTCTGCAGGCTCTTATAACGTATCAATAATATTTTATGTCCATAAATGTCACAGTTTTTATTTTAAACAAATCTTAACAATTAGTTTTTTCGTAATTCGGCTTCTTGAAAATTGGTCATATCAATAAGTTTCAAATAATTGTATGAAAACAATTTGTTTAAACTCAAATTGAAAATTTTTACAAAAACACAAATTATTTCAAAAACCTGCTCTAACGATTTAAAAAAAAAAAAGTTAAAAAATTAAAGTTTTTGGAGGATTCAAATTGCGTTTAAACTTTGCAAGCGAACCTTTTTGGCAGGTACATTTTTAAAGCAAGTTCATACTTGCTCTTCGTGCACTTTATTTTTGTTCATTTAAATATATTTTTATTAAATTTGTTAACTAATTTATCAAATTTTATATTTTTCAATGTTTTGTCTGTGTATTTTTTTTCTTAATTAACATATGTACTTATTTATTTATTTGCTTGATTATTATTATATGCATACTTTTAACTTCTCATAGCAAGTTATTGTAATGGGTTCGATTTGTCGAATCCAAAATTTTGACATTTCTTGACGTTACAAGGTCCCTAGAATCGAAATAAAATATTTTTAGAGATTTGTCTGTGCGTTCTATGCAAAAAGCGCCCTCAAGAAAAATGCGTGGGGTTGTTTTTTTTTTTACAATAGCAATTAAAAAAAAAGGTGAAACCTTTAACACTAAATATCGTACGTACCAATAACGCTAGAGACTTGAATTAAATTTTATATAATATATTGTTACGCGATACCAAACCAATATATTTTTGCAAAAAAATCCAATTAACGGTTTTTTTATAAATCAAAAAAACTTTTAAAAAAAAATGTGCCGCCTCGTTTTTAACATCTGGTAAAATTTTGAGAAAAATCGAATAGACAGTTTTTCTTAAAAACAAATAAAAACCTTTGAAAAAATTACTCAAAGTTGGTAAGAGTTGAATTTCGACTCAAATATCTTTTCAAAAAAGAGGCTGGAATGCGACCCACACTGATAACTTTCCATCCCGTCTGTCGATTTGCCTTGCTTAAAAGTTTGTCTATATGTACTCGTATCAATTTTTAATAAATTTGCTTACTATTTTTTGTAGATTTCATTTTTTATGAAAAAACGGAATGTTGTATTTTTATATAAAAATTAGTAAATATCGAAAACAATATTTTCTGTGAAATAAAATAAGTTTGAAACCAATATTTTTAATTTTTGAAAAGCTATTTGAGTCGAAAGTAAATTTTTACTAAGTTTTAGTATTGTTTTTTTTAGAGTTTGTAAAAAAACTGTCAATTCATTTTTTTTCAAAATTTGATCGAATGTTGAAAACAATATTTCTTATAAGATAAAATTAGTTTGAAGCCAATATTTCAAATTTTGGAAGAGATATTAAAGTCAAAAATCAGTTTTTACCAACTTCTGTTAAATTTTTTTAGGTTTTTAATTTTTGTACAGAAACTGTCAATTCGATTTATTTTAATTTTACTGAAGGTTAACAACAATTTTTTTTGAAAGATGTAAGAAGTTTAAACCAATATCTACAATTTTTTAAAAGATATTTGAGTCAAAATTCATTTTTTACCAACTTTTGTTAAATTTTTTTAGGTTTTTAATTTTTGTACAGAAACTGTCAATTCGATTTATTTTAATTTTACTGAAGGTTAACAACAATTTTTTTTGAAAGATGTAAGAAGTTTAAACCAATATCTACAATTTTTGAAAAGATATTTGAGTCGAAACTCAATTTTTACCAACTTTTATACATTTTTTGTTTAGGTTTTTATTTTTTGTAAAAAAAAAATGTCAATTCGATTTTTCTCAAAATTTGTCCTAATGTTGAAAACAATATTATCTTATAAGTAAAAATTAGTAAGAAGCTATTATCTCAAAGTTATCTCAAAATTTTGAAAAGAAATTTCAGTTGAAAATCATTTTTTACCGACTTTTGTTTATTTCTTTTCCGTTTTTAATTTTTTGTAAGAAAACTGTCAATTCGATTTTTTTCCAAATTTTGCTGAATGTTGACAACAATATTTTTTGAAAGATAAAAGTAGTTTAAAGCCAATATCTTAAGGTATTGAAAAGATATTTAAGCCGAAAATCAATTTTTACAAACTTTTATTAATTTTTTTGTTTAGGTTTTTGTTTTTTGTAAAAAAACTGTCGATATTCAATTTTTACCAACTTTGAGTAATGTTTTTTTTTAGATTTTTTTTTCAGTTTTTTTTTATTTATAAAACGTACACACGCACGCACAGACATCTTTCTAGGACCCTTTTATTTCGACTCTAGGGACCCTGAAACGACGAGAAATGTCAAAATTTTCAATTTGTCAAAATCGGACCCCTTACAATAACTTCCTATGGGAACTTAAAAATTGAGGTTATCGCTTCAAACCTTTTTTTTTATAAGAAGTATTTTTTTTAACATTCGGTAAAATTTTTAAAAAGATCGAATTGACAGTTTTTTTTTACAAAAATTAAAAACTTAAATGAAAATTTAACAAAAGTTAGTAAAAATTGATTTGCGAAACAAATATCTTTTCAAAAATTTGAGATTATGGGTTCCAACTTATTTTCACTCATAAGAAAAATTGTTTCTAACATTTGGAACCATTTTTAGAAAAAGGGAATTGACAGCTTTTTTACAAAAAATAAAACCTTAAACAAAAATTGATAAAAGTTGGTTAAAATTGATTTTCGAGTCAAATATCTTTTCGAAACTTTGAGATATTAACTTAAAACTACTTTACCTTTAAAAAAAAAAATATTGTTGTAAACATTTAGTTACACATTTAGAAAAACCTAATGGACATTTTTTTACAAAAAATAAAACCTAAAAAAAAAACAACACAAAAACTTGGTTAAAATTTAATTTTAATTAAAAATATTGTCTTCAAACTTTTTAATTTTACAGAAAATATTATTTTCTATATTCTTTACCTTTCTTATAAAAATCCAAGAATCCGTTTTTCATAAAAAATTAAATGTACAAAAAATAGTAAGCAATTTTGTTAAAAACTGATGTTCGGTTTTCAATATCTCTCAAATTAATTTCATTATCCAATTTGTAAAAATTTAAGATATGTTACTAAAATTGTACAAAACTGTTCAACTGACTACTTTTTTAACCCAACACGAAAACCTACACACTTTTAAGCAAGACAAATCGACAGACGGGATGGAAAGTTATCAGTGTGGGTCGCATCCCAGCCTATTTTTTACTTTAATTATTGTGTTCGTAACATATTAAATATTTGTTTTTAATTTAAAAATATAACTGTTAATATTTACAATTTTTGTTTGCGTTTGTTCCTATCGGTAGTATACAATTTTATTGATGTCGCTGCCGTAATTGTTTCGAAACATTAAGATTACTAAATTAAGTACATTTTTTACTTAATTGTTTTTAAGTGTTTCTATTTGACTTTATCTATATGGATCTATATTTAAGATGAATGTTCTACCTTCTTCGATTGAAAGCGTTAATTTAAAATAGGAAGATTATTTTTCTTACTTTCTGCAGCTTTGTTAACAACCAATACATCATAGTTCTGGATCGGTTTTCCTGATCTAAACTCATTGTTTGTGGTGCTTTTATTTAAATGAATCGGAGTGTCTGTATGTATATTCTCCTTCTCAATATCCTTAAAACATTTTAACTTTTGGGAAATGTTCTTTGAATTTACACTCTCATGTATACTCAACTCAACTCTTGGAGTTCCTATTCCTATACCTCTAGGAGTAGACGTTGATTTTCTGAAAAAGTTTTTCTGCAGTCAAGTGGTTATTTGCTCTTGAAAAGTCCATAACGTATACAAAAACAACAAAACAACAACAACACGAATCCTTTCAATTTATTTATTTAGTTTTTTTTTATTTTATTATTTTTATTTTGGTGTGTTTGAAAATGAGTTTTCTGGTAGAAGCTAGGTTAGTTTATATTCAAAAAGTCCTTGCATTCCTATACGGTATACCGTAAACGAAAAGAAATATCGTACTATTTGGCCAAAGAAGGAGCACTGGTTTTTGTTTAAAACCTTCCCAAGTTGAGAGTTTGTGTTTGTTTTTTTGTGACCGTATTTACTATACACCCAAATAATTATCCTTAAAAGAATTCAACCTTAAAACTAAAAAAAGCAAAAAAAAACAAAGTGATAAGGATCAGGAAATTTATTTCAATTACATGGGTGTGGTTTATTTGATTTTATATTTATTAATAACAATAAAACCAACAGTGCATAGCCATAATATTATATGGACAAGGATATCACAGGACTCGACGGGCAACGCCAACAAAAATGTCCTATCGAATTTCTTTTTTTGATATTTCACTTAATGAAATTTTCAGTATAAATTTGATTTTCATGTGAAATCAATCCTCGAGGCGTTAAAAAAAAGCTCTTACTAAAATATTTAAAAATATAGATATTTACGTGAATATTTGTGTGTGTAGGGTGAAGATAGGTGTACCTAATATTTTTGTTGTATAAGCGTCATGAGTATGTCAATGTCAGATTGTTTCTTGCCGGTTTGTTGATTTATGTGAAACTTATATAAAGCTGTCACAAGCAGATATTTGTTGCAAAATTTGTTATATATGGCACCACCACCGCCCGCCATCATAACCACACCTAGAACGCCGCCTTCGCTCACTCTGCCGCTCTGTCCAACGCCGCCGTTTTGAATAATATTTTCTTTTTTGTGTATAGATAAATTTATTTAGATTCTCAAAATATAATAAGTTTATTTATGTCAATCATGCATTTGATGGATTAGGATGAAATTTCTGCGTTATGTATTATGGGCACTCTTCTGACTGCGAGGAGTGGAAAAAAGTGAAAATCAGACATTCATATATTCAGTAGCATGAAGCAGTTTTTACGCCAAACCAACTAACGCAGCGGAAAGTGTGAATTTTGAAACATATTTTGGTGTATTTTTTTTGACATTTATTGGATTAGAATTGTGATAAAACTGTTTTTTTTTTTTACCAAAATCAGGGCACATGGTGTTTGAGTAATAAAAACGTAATCTTTAATCCCTCATAGTTATTTATGAACACCAATAATGGGATATTCAGTGCTTTTACTTATCTCAATAAGAAATGGCTTATTTGACACCTTAACCAATAAAAACGAGTAAATAGAGTGTGATTTTGAAAATGTGTCAAAATTAAGGTGGATTGATGTCAATTCACGTCATTCAATACGGAGAATCGAAAATGTTGAAACGACTCTCTAATTTGCATTAATAAAAACAAATTAAACATAAATTATGTCTTCCATTAGTTCATTGAGTATGGTAATCTTTATATGATTACTAGCTGACCCGGCCACGCGTTGCTGTGACTGTCGTTTTTTGTCATATTACATTGTTGTATTCTATTTAAAGGGTACGGTAGGTATATTTTATAAAAAAAAAACTTTTAATTCGATTTTTTTAATTTTACCGAATGTTGACAACAATATTTTTGAAATATAAAAGTAGTTTAAAGCCAATATCTCAAAGTTTTGAAAAGATATCTCAGTCCAAAATCATTTTTTACCAACTTTTGATAATTTTTTTTGGTTTTTATTTTTTTTGTAAAAAAAACTGTCAATTCGATTTTTTTCAAAAAATTGTTTTGGAGATGAAATTATATTTTAGTAGTTAAATTTAAGAGGTGATACATTTTTTCAGTTTTTTTGATTTATAAAAAAAACCGTTGATTGGATTTTTAAAATATACTTGTTTCGTATCACGTTACAATAATAATATAACATTTAATTCAAGTCCCTAGCATAATTGGTTCATGAGATATTTAATCAAAATGTTCACCTTTTTTTAAACAGCTATGGTAAAAAAACACCGGCGCAATTTTCTTGAAAGCCCTTTCTGCATCTTTCTGCCTAATTATCTGTATAAAAAAATGTATTTGAAGTCGATATTTCTTCTTGTTCTTGAGCTGTTGATGTACGGACGTACGAACGTACGTACACACGCACGCACAGAAATCTTTCTAAAAATCTTTTATTTCGACTCTAGGGACCTTGAAACGTAGAGAAATGTCAAAATTTTCAATTTGACAAATTGGACCCATTACAATAACTATGGGAAGTTAAAAATTCAACTGGAAAATGTGTGCTATCGATTTCATTAACCACAGTATGATTTGATTTAAAAGCATCAGATCAGATCGCCTGCTAACAACTGGAAGTTAATTTCGTCAACATCAACATTTTTGGCTGCCAAAAAAGCCCGATGACTGAGCCAGTTATGATTCAAGTAATTACTCTGTATATCCGGAAAATACTCTGAATCAATTCGTTATTTTATCGAACAGTACCGAAATTGTCTGTCATTTTAATGCATTTCGTATTTGGCAGAATTATATTCACTATAATATGAATTTAATTTATTCTTCTGGCTAAGTAACAAATGGCAGGCTATGCTAACATACCAAAAAATGAAAAACTTAAATTCACTGTATTTTGTTTACTACAAAATAATTGAGCCTTTACCTTAGCCTCACCAACATGTGGTGGTTATGCTATTAAATTGAAGCTTATATGAAACGTTTGAAAGTTTGACATAGCGCCATGTATTGCATACTTATTCAATCCTGTAAACAGATGTTGCCATCTGTTAAAAGCGTTTAGAGCTAACAGATATTCGAAACTATCAAATTATAGGCAAATAATTTGCAATAAAATAACAAATTTGATTAAAATCGGTTAAAAAGTTTAGGAGTCTATCGTAGACAAACATAATATTAAACACATTGTTTGCTGCTTAAAAAAAATGGATTTTATACAAAGCCCGGATGAAATTAAGAAAATGTATGTATAAGGTTTTTTTAAAGGGAACTGAGAATTTTGTATTTAAAACTGTCATTGTCAATTTATTCAATAAACTTTACATTTTCTTCGTAATACATGAACAAGCAACGTCTGAAAATTGCAAAACTTGTCCACAAAAATTCCGTTTAAGAGCTTTAACCCTTTACATCAATATTTGGTAAATTAGTTTAAGTGGAATTTTAACGTATTTTTACAAATGTACAATTAATATTTCAGGTCATCCGAAAATTACTGATATACACATATACGTAAATTTGTTTGACTTCAAAACTGGAACATAATTTTAAAATTTCTCTCAGATCTTTCTTCGATATTGACTTTTGGTTTGCCCTAAATAGTAAGCTGTAAGCAAAGTTCAAGGATTCCTATCTATTCCACTAGGTTTCTACGATCTTGTATGTGTACATTTATTTGTTTAAAAACTATTTATAATTATTTATTCAATAACATGGACAAAATTTGGATGAAAATGTATAATCGTCTTTTGGGGGTATTCGAAATACTTAATAAAGACAAAATGCAAAAAGTGAGAAAAACCTTGAGTTCTAAGTTCTTATAACTTTTTATATTTACAATATCTTGTAGTTGGCAATAGTAAAGCAATGGTTTATTTTTCTTTTCATACTTGGAGGAACTACTAAAACGTTTTGAAAAAGGTATTAAAAAAGAAAGGGACATGGATTCTGTCGAAAATGATAAGATTGATCCATTTGATTCTGATTGTGATGACAAAGATTTTGATCCAGACTATGTATTTCGAAGAAAATGAGGAAGAAGAATCGAATTATGAAGAAATCAATGAAGATGTGGTTGAGGCAATGGATCCACTAGAAAATTTCATGAAATCGAACGAAATTAGAAGTAATGCTCCAATTAAGCTTTAATCATCAAATGAAGAGTATTTCCTATCTCCAAGTAAATGAAAATGGGCAAAAGCAAGAGATATGTGCCAAAAACCTTCTGTTATTAAGGAATATTTTCATGACCAAAACTAACCTGTAAAAGTCAATAACAGGAAGCAATATTAAATAATGGCGTTGATAACTTATGTTACAAAAAGCCAAATAAACAAATTGTTTTATTATCGACGCAACATACAGTTACGTCTGAGACGTCACCTCATCTACAATTCCTAACACCTCAAACATTCCTAACGCCTAACGGCACAGTATTTCTCTAGCTTGCATAACGGCACATGTTTTACAGTTTCCCACGCCATTTTTGCCAACACAGCAAACCAATCCAGAACGGATACACCCCTTTTCCCTTCCAACCTTTGTGCAAGTAAACAATTAAATAACGGATCAAATTAATTTTGCAAACGTGGCATATTTTTTCCTTTTCATCCGAAGTCTAGTTTAAGATAAATATTATTCAATAAGTTAGTCTTAATTCAACAATCTGACTGTAAGGTGCAGCCTCGCTTTGGACAGCGGCCTTACTTTCAGAAAATAATAATATATATCAATGTTAGAATAAGTTCTAGAAAATAAAAATAAATAAATAAAAAAAAATAATAAAATAAAAACAGTTATTTTTTTTGTTACAAGAACCGCGAGACACATGACTTAAATATACTGTGAGACAGCAATTTCTGGTTCTCTAAATTAGCCTGTAATTGTACTGGACTTGCACAGAACGAAAAAAGTCATCCTATTGAGTATTTCGGTAGTCAAATTGACTATTTAATAGTATCGATAGTCAATTTTGGTAGTCAATATGGCAACCAAGTTGAACTGAAGTTTTTTTTCACTGAGTATTAATCCCGCAGAAATAGAATTAAAACCAAAACAATAAAAAGTGTTAAAAGTGTTAAAATATGCTCAAGGGTACTTTTGGACCCCATGACGTAAAGGAGGGTTACCTTCAATTTTCAGTCGTAATTATCCCTGTAGTACACTGCCTGTCAGTTGAAGTGCAAACATTTGAGCCTTAATTGAGAAAGAACGGGTTGGTGCAAGTATCGAAAATGTAAGTGCCATTCAATCGTTAGTAGCAAACGGTTAAAATCAATCAATTCCACATCGTCGTTCTAAGGAATTGGTCAAAGCTCAGACTACAATAAGTCGTATTATTAACTTCCCTTAGGAAGTTATTGTAATGGGTCCGATTTGTCAAATTGAAAATTTTGACATTTCTCGACGTTTCAAGGTCCCTTGAGTTCGTACGTCCGTGCGTTCGTACGTTCGCGACGTTTTTCTTGTCGTCCATAGCTCAAGAACCAGAAGAGATATCGATTTCAAATAAATTTTGTTATACAGATAATAAGGCAGAAAGATGCAGAAAGGGCTCTCAAGAAAATTGCTTTTGTGGTTTTTTTACCATAGCAGTTTAAAAAAAAGGTGAAAATTTTGGTTAACCGTAAATATCTTACAAACCAAAAACGCAAGTGACTTGAATTAAATTTTATATAATAAACTGTAATGTGATACCAAACAAGTATATTTTATGGAAAAATTCCATTTAACGGTTTTTTTATAAATCGGAAAAACTGAAAAAAAAACTTTGTTACCTCCAAAATTTTAGTACTAAAATATGATTTCATCTCTAAAATAATTTTAAACAACGAAAAATAATGTTTTTGACATCTGATGAAATTTTGAGAAAAATCGAATTTACAGTTTTTTTTATAAAAAATAAAAATAAAAAAAAAAAACTCAAATTCAAATATTTTTTAAAAAGAACTTGAAATTTGGGCTTCAATCTTATTTTGTCTTATAAGAAATATTGTTTTTAACATTCAGTTAAATTTTGAGAAAAATCTAATAGATAGTTTTTTTTTTACAAAAAATAAAAACCTAAAAAAAAATTAATAAAAATTGGTAAAAATTGATTTTCGACTCAAATATCTTTTCAAAAAATTGAGATAATAGCTTCTTATAATTTCACTAATAAGAAATATTGTTTTCAACATTAGGACAAAGTTTGAGAAAAATCGAATTGACAGTTTTTTTACAAAAAAATAAAAACCTAAAAAAAATGTATAAAAGTTGGTAAAAATTGATTTTCGACTCAAATATCTTTGCAAAACTTTGAAATATTGGCTTCAAACTAATTTTATCTTATAAGATATATTGTTCTCAACATTCTATAATATTTTTAAAAAATCGAATTGACAGTTTTTATTACAAGAAATAAAACTCTAAAAAGAAAACAATACTGAAACTTGGTAAAAATTAACTTCGACTCAAATATCTTTGCAAAAATTTAAAATATTGGCTTCAAACTTATTTATTTCACAGAAAATATTGTTTTCGATATTCAGTAAATTTTATATAAAAATCCAACAGACCGTTTTTTCATAAAAAATCAAATCTACAAAAAATAGTACGAACATTTTGTAAAAATTGATACGAATACATATAGACAAACTTTTAAGCAAGACAAATCGACAGACGGGATGGGAAGTTATCAGTGTGGGTCGCATGCCAGCCCCTTTTTTTAATTTAACTTAATTTAAAGCCTATTTTTCGCTATGTTTTTCATTACGTGTTTTGGTATTCGTTACAACTTTTTGATTACCCTGTTATTCATGGGCGAAGTGAATAAGGTAGCATCATGTGATAAAGCCAAAGAAAAAACACTGATGTTCAAAATTCGTTTTAATGTTTTAAAAAATTGAAAGAACGCCTAATCACAATAAAGAAATAAATCTGGGTGGATGAAAGAAACAAATAGAGCTTCACTACACTTTTCAAAGAGAATTGTAATTCCAAACTTCTTTCCACTTGATGTTTGATTAAATGTTCTTTTAAAAAAGAAATTTACGGCTTATAAACAGGTACGTACACTTCTTCCACTTGGAACACTATAGGATTTGAGATGGAAGCGCTATTGGGTGCATACAAAGTTTCTTTTATATTTAGCGATAAAAATATTTGAAATACGGTGTTATTTCATGCCACTCTGAAGTAAAGCCAAGCAAAAACTAGGCCAATTTAGAGAAGTTGCTCTTATTACACTTATAGGCTAAGGGAAGACCATATTTTTTTGTTCAGTAGTTTGTTTTGCACCAGGCATTAAGCCGTATAAACAATGAAGTATTTATGCTTTAGGATTTGGAGGGGCTACATGTTGATGCTGGAGTAACCCTGTTTGGACATACTATAGGTTTTGGGGTATGTGTGAGGTTGATGGAAATTAGTTTGGCTTTATTTCGCTTTGTTAAAGTACAATGTAACCAACAGCAGGAAATAAGGCTTAATCAAAATACAATTAAACCGATTTCTGAAAAATAGCCTTCGT